>NW_019417158.1:103528-124810 GCF_000390285.2 Anoplophora glabripennis
TTTCTATCACGCGAGCTCGCTATGGGACCTATAGTGTAGGGGGTTAGGTGCACTGGAAAGTGCTAGATAGTACAACAGCGTGATGTTATTTTCATAGCGCAACGCTGGAGCGTTGCGCTATGAAAATAACATCACGCTGTTGTACTATCTAGCAGTTTCCAGTGCACCTAACCCCCTACACTATAGGTCCCATAGCGAGCTCGCGTGATAGAAAACATATTTGGATAATCTAGTATCAAATATAACACCAAGGTCAATAAATTGCGTAACTAACTATATTTAAAAAAGATTCACTTTTTTATGTACAGGGTTAGTCACTATAATCTGACAACTTATTATGAGTTTATTATTGAAATTACAAAAAAAAAAATAATACAAAAGTTTTAGCTTTTTTATGAATTTTTCTAATGCAGTATTAGAAAAAACAATTGAATAAGGGAAATCACTAAATTAAAGAATTTTTTTAAATGGAACACCCTATATATTAGTGCATACATAGCTTCGTTTTCTCTTTTCAAAAATATATAATATGTTACTGTTTGATGCAGGACTTTTCGACATATTTCAGTTTAAAACTATTTTTGAGAAAACAGGAGGAAATTTATGTCTGACGGATCGCTATGGCTATGGACGAGGCACGCGGAACAAACAAATGATTTTGACAGAAGTTTATTTATCATCATTAATTTATTTCCTATAACAAACTATTTTAACAAAGAAATAATGTTTAGTGAGAACGAAAAATTTGAAGTTATCCCTTTGTTTTATGGTAATAATAAAAGTAATTCTTAACTTTAACAAGTCTTAACTTTAACAGAATTTTAATACCTAATTAATAAAAACCAACTAAAACACAAATGGTTACAGAAGTTCAATGTGACCGCCATTATTATTGATGCACTTCGTATAATCCTCATTAATTTTCAGAACTGCATTTAGTATGAAATGGGAATTAAATTCACTTAAATTTTGTATACATTCATCAACTTTATGTTTTAATTCAGCTAAGTTTACACTAGTTTTCTTATAAACCTCGTTTTTTAAATAACCCCACAGAAAGCTGTCCAAAGGTGTAAGGTCTGGGTTATTTGAAGGCCATTGAATATTTCCTCCATTACCAATCCACAAATCAAACCTATTATTTAATAATTTCGTACTGCTCTAGTTCTACAGTCGATCAGCGGCAGGTCTTCCAATTTGTTTTTTATTTCATTTTCAAGAAAATGCAGGTATCTTTCCCCAGTCAAAGAACCTTCGTAAAATAGTGCACCAATGATTTTATTTCTCAATATACCGCACCAAACATTAATCGATGTGCGTCCTTGACTTGGAATTTCCCTATTTCAGTGAGGACGTACATTTTCCCAGGTATGAGTATTTTTTCTATTATAAATGCCAGTTGTTGTAAAAGTCGCCTCATCAGTCTATAAAATCTTTTCAGAATAGTTTAGGTCGCCATTTTTCAAACGCAGTATTTCTCTGCAGTACTCTAATCCCTGAATTTTTTAATTTTGGGTGAGTTTTTGGACCGGCATAGTTTTATATGTTAGGGGCGGTATTTATATTTATGTTACATTCTAATAATAACTTTGGCTTATTTCTAACTGTCTTGAAGCATTTACTCTGGACTCTTGTGGCCTTTTTACAATAATTTAATATTTGAATTTACCATGGTAAACCTCGAATGAATATTTGCTTAACTTGAAAATATAGTAATATAGCTAGTTCTAATTCTTCATTTGGAATAAATCTTTGTTTCTGTCTTCTAAGAGGTTTTGATTATCTCAAACGTCGCTCAATGTCGTAAAATGCAGCTCGAGGTAGAATTAGAAAACAGGGATGCAAATGAGCACACTCGGCGCGCGCTGCATTCACATTATTATTATTCTTGTAAAATAAACGGATAAATTTTTCGTTCTCATTAAACATCATTTCTTTGTTGAAATAGTTTGTTATAGGAAATAAATTATTGATGATAAATAAACTCATTTGTTTGTTCCGTGTGCCTCGTCCATAGCCACTGCGATCCGTCAGACATAAATTTCCTTCCTGTTTTTTAAAAAATAGTTTGAAAATTTGTAAAAGAAATCTAAAACTTTTGTATTAAAAACTTTTTAAGTAACACGTAGTTTTAATAATAAACTCACAATAAGTTGTCAGATTATAATGACTAACCCTGTACAATGCCAAAAAGGGTTTGTAAAATTACAAAATGTCAACATAATTCAATAATGTCAATTAATTAATGAAAAAGCGAGGGCATGGAAGAAGTACCGTTCCACTTCAAATGCTGAGGATCATATAAATTTCCAACGTTTGCGATCAGCTGTAAAAAGCAAAAGTAAACTGGCCTACAACACATATATCGCTGATATTGAACATCAATTAAAACACAGTCCAAATAAATTCTGGACATTTGTTAACGCTAAGAAAGGTAATCCAACCATCCCAAATATCATGACATACGACAACATGTCGTTAAATGATACTAAACAAATTGCTGATTCCTTTGCTGACTACTTTGCTTCCTCATTCGTAAACAGTGACAATAGTGATCCTTTGAGCAGCACCAATTTTAATATTAATACCAATGCTCTTTCTGATGTAATTTTCTCACACAACGATGTACTTAATTCCATAAAAAAACTAAAACCTAAAATGACCATGGGTCCCGATCTCATACCTGCCTTTCTTATCAAAGATTGTGCTACTGTGTTTGCCAAGCCTCTTCTTATAATATTCAACCGAATACTGTCCACTCATACATTTCCCGATCGTTGGAAAACTTCGAAAATCTGTCCCATATATAAAAAAGATAACAGGAATGACATAAAAAATTATAGACCAATTGCAATACTATGTAATTTCGGCAAAATTTTTGAAATAGCCCTACATAATATTTTGTCATTTCACCTTAGAAATATTATCCTACCAGAGCAGCATGGTTTTGTTGAAGGGCGTTCCACGGTTACCAATTTGGCGTGTATGGCGCAGTATATCCATGAGGTGATTGATAGGGGAGGTCAGGTGGATGTCTTGTACACGGATTTTTCGAAGGCTTTCGACCGTCTTGACCACGGTTTATTATTGTCGAAACTAGATTCCGCGGGGTTGGGTTCTTCATTGTTGGAGCTCATGGCCTCTTACTTATCTGACAGAACTCAGTTTGTCCAGATTATGGGAGAAAGGTCATTGGAATTTGCTCAATCCTCAGGGGTTCCACAAGGTTCTGTCCTGGGGCCCTTGTTGTTTACGATTTTTATTAATGATATAGCATTGGATCTGGATGTGCGTTTCCTATTATATGCGGATGATATGAAGATATTTTGTCCCATAGCCAATGAACGTGATGCACGTAATCTGCAGAGAAATTTGGATTTGGTAAACTCCTGGTGCGCTGACAATAGATTACCTCTTAATGTGGCAAAATGTAATGTCATGTCCTTCAGTCGGCAGTTGAGGCAAATTTCGTATGACTACCGATTACACGGGTCCAGCCTAGTTCGGCCAAATGTTATTAAAGACCTAGGAGTCTATTTCGATCCAAAACTTTCTTTCAGGCAGCATATGGATTTTATAGTTAAATCTGCCTACAAGAACCTGGGTTTTGTCGTGCGGAATATGGCGGGTTTTCGGAATCCCAACACTTTTAAACTGCTATACGGTGCACTGGTCAGATCTAGACTGGAGTATGCGTCTTTGGTTTGGACTCCTATTTATTCTATTCATGTGTCATGCTTAGAAAGAGTTCAACGTCGATTTTTTAAACTAGCGGTGTTCGCGCTTGATGGTCACTACCCGCCGAGGGGCTTTCCGCAGGAGGCATTTTTCGAACGCTTCAACATGTGCAGTCTCGCAGAACGCCGAAAAATGTATTCTGTTATATTTTTGTTTAAATTGCTCAATAATTTAATAAAATGTGAGAACTTGTTGAGGCTAGTAGATTTTCATGTTCCTCGAGTGAATGCTAGAAATAGGCATCTTTTGGAATTAAAAAAAGGTCGAACCAATTTGTACAAAGCAGCGCCTGTTCATCAGATGTGTGCCAGCTACCTAGAAGTTGAATCACGGTTAGATTTATTCTGTTCTACCATCAGTTGTATTAAGCAGGTTTATAATGTACGCAACTGATTTTATTTTGTGACTTTTATTGTACTTTAGTTTTGTCTATTGTCTGTTTTTAATTAGTGACTGTTATTTTTTCTTTTTTAATGTTTTTTAACTTTTATGTATGTATCTTTGACACTCTTCTTTGTTGTTTCTTTTGTTTTACATCATTTTGATGACTGACTTCTTGCTTCTTCTCCTTATCCTGTAACTGGGCTTTATCGCTCGTTGGATATTGTATTGATAAATAAAATAATAAATAAGTAAATAAATAATTTATGTCATGTAACTCCACTGTAACGAAAAATTTCAGCATCCATATAAAAATAGCAGCAATATGTATTTTCATCAATATCTTTTATAAATTTAATGTAAATTTACCCAGTTCTTTTTCAACATAGAATCTAAAGTTGAATAATTTTTAGTTTACCTCAAGTTCCAGAGTTTTATTACATGCCCATGGATTCCACGAAAATGCGAACAGCGCGCCGCACGAATTTTTCCCGGTAGAGGCACGCGCTGCGCCGCATAGATTGTAGGGTTAGGACGGGGCTTTGGGCCGCAATCAATTAAGATAAAAGTCCCGATGACATCTAGAGTCACTTCTGTGTGTGTACTTGGGGGGACCCAGGTATACGTGAGTGAAGAGGGAATGCATCGACGTCGAACGCTATCGCGGATTAACATCTAACATTTTTTAGATTGGGTATTGTACTTCGGTACGTGACGCTCGGCCTTTATAGCTTGTACCAGCACGATTTCTTGGGCAGAGCGCGGTGAAAGTCTGTCGAAACCTTTTCGGTGTAATTTGAGATATACCGCGACATGACGTGGGTATGGAAACGTCGTTTAGGTTTCTATAAATAATGTTATGACGGTAATAATTCAATGCAAACGCTTTTACGAAAAATGCCGGGATACTTCCAAAAAACTAATTACTTTTTAGTAGTTAAATAATGTGCTTTTCAATCCTTCAGAATTTTAAAATACATTCTAGCTTCTTGGTTTATTATAATCTTAATCCTTATGCCTCTAAAAAATCAAGGCCAACACGATTAGTTTTCGAAATATTTGAAAAAACCTAGTTTTTGAGTTGATATTGATAAAAGAAGAACACTTTCTCATGGCCACTTTTTTCCCTCTATCGAATGACATAATCAATTTTTCTATGTAACTTTTCGTCTCTTCAGGATCATCATCAACTTCATTTTTTAAATACGACTCTGGAAATTTTATTACATTTTTTGCAAGCCTTCATAACCCCCAATAATATAGGGTCAAAATACATAGTAACAATTTAATGTGTAATTTTACATAAAACTTTAAGGATACAGCTGTGGCGGCTCGTGACATTGTGAATAGGTGAGACACGTGGCTGTATTACTAAGTGGGAGAAAATAAAAGCGCTGCAGACAAAAATTTTAAAATTTTTAAGGTCAAACGACTAAATGAATCTAGAAATTTTCAATTACGTTTACAATATTATCGAAATTCACGAGAAGAATTTTCATTCAGATTTTATAAAAAATATAAATATTTACGCAACTATTTGGTTCTTGTGTCACGAAAAGTTTCTTTCTAGCGAGATACTTGTTGGTAAAACAATTTGTATGTTTCCGAAAATATGTTTTTAAATTCCTTGTTTAATATTTACCGTATTTTGAACTAAATCCCGAAATTGTTCGTCTCTTACGAAATGTTAAGTTCGAGTTTCAACTTCAAAAACGTTTGGATACATTTGTAATAAACATTCAAATGATTTTTCGGGAAATTTGTTTGTATATTCGGAAAATGTTGAGGAATCTACTAAATCAAGAAAATTTAAATCATGTAAATTCCCAAAACGGGTATTTAATTGAAGGGAAATGCAATCTATAATTTCGTAGTACAGCTCGTCAAATTCGTCACAACTTTTGCCCCGTTTACTTGGTAGTCCAATAATATTTTTCGCAGAATATTTTTTAATTTTCCTTAGTTCCAGATGGCCATTGATAATAATTATCATACCAAGAAGATTGAAATTTTCTTTCCCGACCTCCTCTCTTTTTATTAAAAATTGCCGTTATATTTGGCATTGGCCGACTATTCAAAATTTGTTGTTTTTCTACTTCATTACGTCGTGAAAAAGTCGTTTCAAGTAGTGATAAAACAATATCGTGAGCGAGATTTATTACTATACTCTTTCCGATATCAATTGAAGAACCAAGACGTTGACAGTCGGTCGCTGATGCAACAACTCGGCATTGAAATATTTGAAAAACTTGTTCCCATATTTATTTAACCATACCCATATATAGGTCTGGTCGAAATAAACGTGGATTTGGTAGAAATGTATACGCCCAGTTGAAGAATGCGAGTGCGTGCAAACGAAATCTAACACAGCTGCATTGGGTCACTGGGCAATAAATCTCAACTGTTGACATGTGTTGACAAATTTCCCAACAGTGCAGTGCAGCAATGCAGAATTTGGTGTGATTCAGGTAATTTTAATTTTTTATAGGCACCTTCTCATATCAGATCATTGATATTACAATTGCGAAAGGGAGAAGTAATATTATTACAACATGGCAGTTTGGAGACCTTTTGAAACGGAACAAAACGAAATTTACCATCAATATAATAAAATTGTTTGAGGACATAAATATTTAAAATATGTTGTTGGCCAAATGAACATATAATAGAAATTTTCTACACATTATATATGTACAACTTATTATAATTTTTTACCTTTAGCAGAAAACTTCTTTAGGGACGCCTATGAAAGTCATTAAATTTTATTGCCAGACGGTTTTTCACATGTTCAACCGACTTCGGAAAGACTATACCTATGTATATCGATAGTATCTATTATACAGGGTGATTCATAAATGGTGACCAAAAATGAAACCTCGTATTCTTTGATGAATTTTAAGGGGAGTCCTATACAGTTTTTATCTAGAACACTTCGTTCAAAAGATACAGGGTGTTAAACTTATATATTAATATAATATTTTTAATTTTTTTAAATAATTTAAAAACTACTAGGTACCTACCTAAGTGAAATAATTTGAAATTGGGCACATGTATTTATGTAAATATTATCCACAATTTGAGGGCTTTTCCTAAAATTTACATGTTCCAGTGGCGTAGACACATCGGTGGCATATTTCTCTAAATAAAATAGTACGCCACTGCTTTACAGTAACAACCATGATATTTTCGGATTCATCTTTCAATGTTCTACAAATTACTACTTTCTTATGTTCTTCGAAAAAAGCCTGATTTTCGAGTAAAACTTAAAAAACCACTGAAAATAGTTTTACTTAAAAGACAAGACAAACATTAATCATTCGGTTATTTATTGGAATAAAGAAATTAATAACATTAGTCATCATTTTAATGACTTTATTTGAGTAAATGCTCAAAAATACCTCCATTTTCACGAACACAGTCCCAGAACATCTTTTTAGTAAAGAATGTAATTTGTTCGAAATGTATTGTTGCTTGAATCTGATGAAAAGAGTTATTTATTCTTGCTTCTAACTGCTCAGAATGTCAAAGTTGCTATGGCAGCCTACTATGTAATTTTAAACCGCATTTTATTCGAATAGCAAATTGTGTTTTCAGTTATTTTTTTTTAAGTTTTACTCGAAAATCAGGCTTTTTCGAAAAACATAAGAGAGCAGTAATTTGTAGAAAATTTACAGATGAATCCGAAAAGATCATGGTTGTTACCGTAAAGCAGTGGCGTATTATTTTATTTAGAAAAATATGTTACCGATACCCTGCATCTCCGCCACTGAAGCATGTAAATTTTAGGAAGAGCCCTCAGATTTTGGACAATGTTTACATAAATACATGTGCCCAATTTCAAATTATTTCACTTACTAGTTTTTAAATTATTTAAAAAAATTAAAAATATTTTTTGAAGTTTAACACCTTGTATCTTTTTAACGAAACGTCCTAGATAAAAACTTTATAGGAAAGACTCCTCTTAAAATTCACCAAAGAATACGAGGTTTCATTTTCGGTCACCATTTGTGAATCGCCCTGTATTATGTTAAATTTAGTCCTTGTTTTGTTGTAAGGAAGTTGTTTTTTATTTACTTTAAATGAATACCCTTGTCTTTCAAGTCTTTATACTATCTTGACCCACAGCCACACGTTACACGCGAAACTGACACTGTAAGCCGAACGAAACGGGCCTCAAGTTCCCCGCGTAAACACGTTATTTTAACCGTCTCGCGTGGAGGGGGAACCATAGCATATTTACGAGTATAGGCAATTGTACCGCCCTAATAAGCCAAGAAATTGTGGCTTCACTGTGGTGAGGGACTTGGCGAGATCTTGTAACAATTATTTTATTGTTATTTTGATTTTTGATAAATATAATAGGTAATTGGAAATTAGTTTACCTAACTGTTTATTTAGGTTAATAATAGAATAGTAGGTATTAAAATATACGGTGTGATAGCCAAATGTTACAGTGATGCGCGTCGTCAGTTGCTTCATACGACGACCAGCCATTGGGATGCAGAATTTCTTCTAAGATTTATTTAATTGTCTTATTTTTTAAATATTTTTTACAAATAATCACATAATCTAAACAGAACAAAAGGAAGTAGGTACACATTATGTTCAACATTTCTTCTTCAACATGAAAATAACGTAATTGATTAAGATTTCAGTATTTATCTAAATAAAATGAATAAATATTATTAAAAATAATTTCAATTTTTATAACTTAGTAACAACTCGCATACATTTAGAAAAAATTGTAATTAATTTATTTTTTCCTCAATTGTATATTAATGACTGTAGGTTGTAACACGTAATATTAAAAATTTCCTATAAACGGGGCCCAAAAATTGTTAATCTATATGCAGAAATCTGTATTACCCATAAAATATGCCACATTAATTAAAAATATTCCATTTCAGTTTATCAGTAAGTCACTTTTTTTAGTCGTTTTATAATTATTACTATAAAAAAATCCAGCCGTTAATCGAAATTAAAAAATAATTATTTCGTGTAACGGAGAGTCGCGGGACCACCCGTTTTCAAAAACTACCACTCGCGCTCGTTTATTTGGTAATAAAATTGGTGGGACGTCTACTAAATTAATAAGTGATAAGCCGCATTAATTGCAGTATAGATTAATACAAACGATTCCACATGCCCCGATGATTTTATGAACTTTTCAAGCAAGTCTCTCCGCGGGGGACGCATACTTAGTATTTTATGATGGCTGTAAGTGGGCCGTAAAATTGCCGAATTATAAATTTATCGCATTTTTATTGTCGTTTTCTTATTAACGGTTCTGGAAGTAGGAGATATGAATAAATATCCGACGTCAATAGACGGCTTTGTCTTAGGCTGCGCGGCTACAATGAGACTTTTATGGGCAGGGCCATACTTTGTGGTTAAAAAGTCCGGTCAGGTATACGGTGTGACGATGCGATCGCTAAGCGGCCAAAAAATCCACTCTACGAATTCTGAGAGATGTTTTCCACTCTTTATTTTCGAGGGCTAGAACGTCTTTTTCACACCGGAACAAAGATTTGTGTGAATTTTCATGGTAATGTTTTTTCTATGGCGGTTCAATAGTTATTTATTGCACTAGTGGTAATAATGAATGTCAAAAAATTCGCAAGATTTTAATTTTGCGCCATTTGTGGGTTGTTGCCAACGAAAAGAAGAAAAAAAGTGACAGAAACTTTTATTATATCGAAAACTTTTTATGTTAGTTTGAACGTATGTAATTTGTTCACTACTTGACTGTTGACATTTCACGGTATGGACTGGTTTTTGACGTTTCTAGATCTTCACATGGGTAATTATTTCACAACTTGTTGATTTTATTGGATTTTCACTTGTTCCTTTTAGGCACAAAGTACGATGTTGACTGAAATTATATGAGAGACTGGCTCCTGAGAGCTGTGTTTTTACTTTTATTAAACTGAAAACAAGTGAACTCGTTGCCATGGATATGTCAAATTAAACTTTTGTGAAATTTTTATTTGAAAATATTGAATTTATGCATGATTTATCAGAATAATCATTTCATTTTTAGATTCTACTATTTTTTTCTGAAAATGTTGGTATCTGTAACTTTTTTCTACATTCAAAATTTAATTTTCTATGAATTTTTAATAATTTTGGAAATTTTGACTAAATTGAGATGTATAGCTTAATTTTGTCGGTAATTTTGTTAAATGTTCTTGAAATTAACTTTTTTTCACCTCTATGTTTTCAAGTCTACTGATTCATTGATAACTTTCAAAGTTTATACACTAATTGGAACTTTAGTCTGGATTTCTAGACAGTTTTTGATGTTTAGAAGGTCCTTTCTGCATTATGGCAACTTAGTAGTTTATCACTTTAATACAATGATATTTAAATTAAAATTTAAAGAGAGTATAAAAAGGTTTTAATACAAAAGTATTAGCTTTTTATGAATTTTTATAATACAGTATTAGAAAAACAATTGAATAATGGACATCACTAAATTAAAGATTTTTTTTAATGAACACCCTATATAATTATTAGTACAAACTTAGTTTCGTTAAATTTTTCTCTTTCAAAAATATATAGTATGTTGCTGTTTGATTCAGGACTTTCGACATATTTCAGTTTAAAACTATTTTTGAAAAAACAGGAGGAAAATTTATGTATATTTGATGGATCGCAGTGGCTATAGATGAGGCACACGGAACAAACAAATAATTTTGACAGAAGTTTATTTATCATCATTGATTTATTTCCTATAACAAACTATTTTAACAAAGAAATGATGTTTAATGAGAACGAAAAATTTGAAGTTATCCGTTTATTTTATGATAATAATAAAAATCATTCCAAACTTTAACAGAATTTTAATACCTTATTAATAAAAACCAAATAAAACACAAATGGTCACAGATGCTCAATGTGACCGCCATTATTATTGATGCACTTCGTATAATCCTCATTAATTTTCAGAACTGCATTTAGTATGAAATGGAAATTAAATTCACTTAAATTTTGTATACATTGATCATGTCTTAGTTCATCTAAGTTTACATTAGTCTCCTTATAAACCTCGTTTTTAAAGTAACCCCACAGAAATCTATCCAGGGGTGTAAGGTCTAGGATATTTGAAGACCATTGAATATTTCCTCCATTACCAATCCATAAATCAAACCAATTATTTAAATAATTTCGTACTGATCTGGTTCTATGTGGAGGCGCTCCGTCTTGTTGCCAAATTAAATTGGAACAGTCGATCAGCGGCAAGTTTTCCAATTTGTTTTCTATTTGATTTTCAAGAAAATGCAGGTATCTTTCCCCAGCCAAAGCACCTTCATAAAATAGTGGGCCAATGATTTTATTTCTCAATATACGGCACCAAACATTAAACGATGTGCGTCCTTGACTGAGAATTTCCCTCTTACAGTGAGGATTTTCATTTGCCCAAGTATGAGTATTTTTTCTATTATAAATGCAAGCTGTTGTAAAAGTCGCTCATCAGTACATAAAATCTTTTCAAAATAGTTTAGGGCGCCATTTTTCAAGCGCAGCATTTCTCTGCAGTACTCTAATCACTAAATTTTTTTATTTTGGGTGAGTTTTTGGACCGCCATAGTATTATAGGGGCGGTATTAATATTTTTAAACTGAAATATGTCGAAAAGTCCAACATTAAACAATAACATATTATATATTTTTTTTAAATGAGAAAAATTTAACGAAGCTAAGTATGCACTAATACAGGGATGGCCAGAAGTACGGAATAAAATTCATATCTTTTGAATGAGTTAATTTTTTTTTAAAACGCCGAAACACTTTAACTGATTTTGATTTTTTCCCATCTTTCGGTTATATAATAATTAATTTTTCTTCAACCCCCTAACCCCCAGCTACCCCTACTTTTTTTTTCAAATGGAAACATAAGGCATGAGGGGGCTCGTTGAAAAGCTTATAGAAAACCGAATCCAGCCATACCAAATAAACAAGTTTTATTTTTTCAATAGCAAGGTTTTTAGGGTTGTATAAAACACCTACTTAACAAGTGAAATAAAATTTAATTATCTTCAGTGTTATCCTCCATGAATTTGCACAGAATAAAATAAAGAATTTGAAACTGTACCTATCACTGCTAACGCAAAAAAGATATATTTTTTATGTTGCGTTTTTTTGGCACCACTTACTTGCCAGGCTTTCTGGTTAATTTTTCGCTTTAGTTGTAAATTGGAGTTCGAAACGTTACTATTGTGTCAAAATCAAGTTATTTACTGAATTGCAATGGTATTGTCGGAAAGGCAACGCATCGAAATCTTGATATTGCTTGGATGTGGAGACAAAATAAGAAGTCAGGCTGAAGTGCGCGATTTATTTAATGCGAAATATCCCGAAAACCAAATCTCGCAAGGGACAGTTAGTAAAATATTTCACAAATTTGAGGAACACGGTACAGTACAGACTTTGCCCAAAACTGGACGGGCACGTGCTTTGAATGAAGAAAAGAAATTAGACATTGCATTAGAACTTGTTGAAAATCCTCATACTTCAACTGTTTCATTGGCCCGCAATCACGATGCTTCTCGAACTGCAATTCGAATGTTTCTGAAACAAGAGAAATACCACCCCTATAAGGTATGTCTTGTCCAAGAGCTTTTGGAAGACGATTATGATAGGCGATTACAATTTTGTGAGGAAATGATGAGACGGTGTGACGACAATAATGGTTTTCAACGAGACGTACTTTTTTCGGATGAAGCTACGTTTTATTTAAATGGAGTGGTTAACAGGCACAACTATCGCTTTTGGTCCCAGGAAAATCCACACTGGACATGCGAATCGCATACGCAGCATCCACAAAAAGTTAATGTATGGGCAGGTATCATCAACAACAGAATCTTGGGCCCATTCTTTTTTGAAGAAAATCTTACTGCCGCACGCTACCTGGATTTCCTAACATTTGACCTGATACCTGCTCTAGCTGTGATTTTCCCTCATGAAATTGATCCAGATATACCGAATGAAAGAATTTGGTTCCAACAAGATGGCGCTCCCCCACATTTTGGTATTGATGTTCGAAGATACTTAGATGAAATGTTTCCAAATCGCTGGATTGGTAGACGGGGTACAGTTGAATGGCCGCCAAGATCCCCCGACTTAACACCCCTGGATTATTTTCTTTGGGGATATTTGAAAGAAAGAGTCTACCAGGACAGACCGGATAATATTGAGAATTTAAAGAACAAGATTAGGGCGGAGATGCATAATTTACCAGCTGAAGTCATTCAGAATGCTGTGGACAGCTTTTACTATCGTCTTGGAGAATGCCAAATAGTGAATGGAGGACATTTTCAGCATTTGCGACATTGAGTTTATTTTTGTAAATTATCTAGTTGTTTCAATTTCTAAATGAAAAAAAACTTGTTATTGAAAAAATAAAACTTGTTTATTTGGTATGGCTGGATTCGGTTTTCTATAAGCTTTTCAACGAGCCCCCTCATGCCTTATGTTTCCATTTGAAAAAAAAGTAGGGGTAGCTGGGGGTTAGGGGGTTGAAGAAAAATTAATTATTATATAACCGAAAGATGGGAAAAAATCAAAATCAGTTAACGTATTTCGGCGTTTTAAAAAAAAACATTTAAAAGATATGAATTTTATTCCGTACTTCTGGCCATCTCTGTATATACAGTGTTCTATTAAAAAAAAAATGTTTATCTTTAATTTAGTGATTTCCAGTATTCAATTGTTTTTATGCGTTTCATCGAACGATTTTATATTTCTATTCTAAGAAACTTATTCTAAACTTAAATTCATCTTTCTTCATGTGTATTGTATATTTTGAAATTTCTTGACTAAAACTCTTTTTAACCTCTCAAAAGTAATAATAATTTCAAATACTGAATTGTTGGGTAGGTAATCGCAAAAACTAACGAACGCCCTGATTTATTCCTAAATTTAAGTTCTTTTGTACTCTTTTTCATGGAATATGAATACAATATTAACAGTCACCTTTAAAAAAATTGAAATCGAATATTTGTGCTGTGTGAATGGGGCTCCCGCGACGCATTGACAAGTTAGAACAAAGAAGGAGGAGGCAGCCTCGTTTTCATTTCCATTAGACATTATTGAAAAGTGTGCTTTGCCGGCGGAGCAATATCTCAAATAGGGAATATCTATAGAGCTGGATATCAACTCTCATTTGTTTATCTGTCACTTTCAGTTATTTTAAGCACGGCACCCTTATATTCTCTCTTTTGTGTAATCCATACTTGATGCCGTGCGGCGGGGTTTTATGGACCGAGATGCAGATCGTATCAATCGATAAGTGTTGCAATTGGACGGGGGGATAATTATGTTTTGGATTGTTGTTTCGTTTCGGTATACACAGCCACTCTAGATAGAGATCACAAAGCGGAACAATCGCTGTCTCTTTTATTTTACAAATTTAAATGTATTAAAGATAAGTTAACTTGTACATTAAATTATATTAGCACACTTTAAATCTTGAATGAAATATTGGGGGAAATAGAACTATGTGTGGTCCTTCGAACCGGATATCATTCAATAAAAATAAGTATGGCAATTATTTCTGTACATTTAGTAATTTCTGCTTATTGTAAGTTATTCCACCATACTTTTCACTGAATATAGCGCAAGAAACGACATTACCTCTTATTATCTTATTTTGAAGACTACAACTAGAATTTTTATGAAAATTTTTTTGCCGAATTTGTGTCTTATTATTTAGACCAGAGCGGATCTGTCGAAATATCCCACTTCTTGGATGTAAGAAGGGGCAAGCTAATTTTTTTTTTTGAATTGAATTTTGCACAATATACTGTAAGTTAAAAATGTTTAAATTTATTACCGATGTTGCACAATACCAAAAATTGATGGAAAAAAGGCAAAATAATCGAGGTTTTTGAATAATTCTTTTAAAATATTTTAATTGCTCCGAGGGCAATCTAATTTTGGTAAAACAAACTTTAGAGTATAATAAAACACCACAAAATAATTTTTTGAAAACAATTTATAGAATTTCTAAAATGTTGCACAGCCTCAAATAAAGCATCTAGATACAAAATAATTTATTCACATAGAAAAGGCCGGTCAACCTATCAAATGGTTTTTATAAAATTGAAGACGGTAGATTAGGACGGCCACAGTAAATTTTTAAAGTTAACACTGTTTTTATTATATAATACATATAATAAAAATTATTATTATAAATTGTTATTTATCATATTAATAAATTGACACTTGCTGTCAATAAGCTGGTAATTTAATAATAACATTAAGAATAATTTGCTATTAATTAATGAAAAATCTTTGATAACTTATGATTATGGGACATGTATTAGGTAAAGTTATTTATCTGATATAAAATTTTATACAAACGAAAAACAAGAAATGCAAAATTAAATTTAAAGGATATTCCCGAAATAATTTCCATTTTGCTGCAAGCATAACCTAATACGTCTGTTGAAGTTATAACGCACTCGCACAAACAGTTCTTGGTTATTGCGAAGGTCATCTGCTGCCTGAAATATTCTTAAGCGTAGTTCTTCTAAGGAGGCAACAGGAGTGGCATAAACAATACTTTTTATGTGTCCCCACAAAAAGAAATCCATAGGCGTTAGGTCAGGTGAACGTGCAGGCCAACAAACAGGGGCATCACGACCACGACCAATCCAGCGATTCGGGTAATTTAAATTTAACCATTCTCTAACGGCAAGTGTACTATGTGCAGGCGCCCCATCGTGCATATACCACATCACCTGACGTGTAGCGAGGGGTACATCCTCAAGTAATGTTGGAAGATTTTCGTTCAAAAATCTAAGATACTCGGCCGCTCCAAGCCTGTGTGGAAGAATAAAAGGACCTACTAGAGTATTTCCTACAATTCCCATCCAAACGTTTAAACTGAAATTATGTTGACATCTTGAAACAAATATTTCATGAGTATTTTCTTCCGACCATGAATGAACATTATGAAGGTTTACTGCACCTACTCTAGGAAAATTTGCTTCATCGGTGAAAAGTATATTCATTAGGAAATTTAAGTCATGCCTGGAAATATTAATGTACCATTGACAAAAATCCACGCGGTTAGGTAAATCAGGGTCATTCAATTCTTGCACGGGTTGATGGTGAAAAGGGTATAAAAGATTTTCATGAGCTACATTCCACACAAGACTGTGAGAAACTTGCAGTTGCCTGGACACCTGTCTTGTGCTTGTACCACAGTCTTGTTCTAGATGTTCCAGTATAGCTTCCTCAGTTTCAACAGTTCGGACATTACGCCTTCTTCCGGCACCCTCACGATTGGGCTGAATTTTACCAGTTTCGCGAAGCCTTCTTTCCACCGAGGCCAATGTTTGTCTATGAGGAATCGGTCGGTTTGGATATCTTTGGTGGTATAATCTTACTGCAGCGTTACTATTTTTTCTGGATTCGAAAAACACTTGGAGCATGTCGACATATTCGTCATTGGTATAAATATTATTTGCCATAATTATTCTGATAATAAATTAATCAATTGGTACTAATTATTGGTTGACAGAAAGTGTCAATTTATTAATATGATAAATAACAATTTATTTGTTATGACATCCGCCTACTTTATTTTTACAAATTTTCGCAATTACCCCTTTAGTGAACGATGACGCATCTAATTTTTTTACTAGAAAACTATCGGTTTTATCGAAAAATTACAAGAGGTAAAAAAGTTGCGCAATAAATCAGTCTTCCCAATAAATATTTTTAAATAAATAATTTGCATCATATAAAAAATTTATAATAAAATATTGCAATGGGGTTGACTATTTCACTCCTTTATAAAATACGCCAATGATCGAACAAATATTGAAAAGTTGTCTCTTCATTAGTAGGATGTTCATACCAAGTTCCGTGTTTCTAGCATTCCTCATGTTAAAGAAAAAAATTAAAATGTGAATTTCAATCCCCTCCTTTAAGAGGGTATATATAAGGTATTTTTAGTTCAATCCTCTCATTTTTGGCTCTACATTCACTGGTATAACTTCATTTAAAAACACCCTGTATATTTGAGTAAAAGTAAGCAGGTATTCAGTTTTAGTTCGAATATTATCACAAATGAGTAAAATTATGAAAATGCTCAATATTAGCCCAGTTACTGTAGCTGAAAATATAGTAATACCTCCGAATTTTTTATAACTGCATCGACTTTTCTCAAAATTTAGAATTATGCTCATCTTACCCCCCACTTCAAAACTTATATATGCGNCACAAATGAGTAAAATTATGAAAATGCTCAATATTAGCCCAGTTACTGTAGCTGAAAATATAGTAATACCTCCGAATTTTTTATAACTGCATCGATTTTTCTCAAAATTTAGAATTAGGCTCATCTTAACCCCCACTTCAAAACTTATATATTCGCTAGGTGTGCTTTTTATTTTTAAGGGGTGAAAACCACCCTTTATTGTAAAAAAAGAAAAAATACAAATTTAAGCATTTTAGGTAATCAAATCTTTTTTATTTATGCAGTATGAGTAATTTCACGTGCTATCTAGTATGAAATTTAATGTATCCCAAATTTTCAACCCGGAAAAACCTTTAAAAACGACCCCTTTGGATGAAAATAATATAAAAAAAAAATTTTTCAACTTGAAACATTTTAATCGTACATTGTTATCAAATTAAAATTGATTTCTTAATTAAAAAATCTTTTTTATCGATTGCCACTTTTCAAACCTCGAAAAATACCCCTTCTTTCGAAAATAAAATGAAAAAATATTATTGAAAGAGTAGAAACATTTTAAATGTGCATTCGTGTTAAATAAATATTTATTCCCTTCTTATAAAATAATTTTGAATTGATTGCAACTTTTCAACCCTTAAAAATTACCCCTTACATTTACACGTGTTAATTTTTTTGACGATAACTTTCTTACTTTTTAAGATTTTTAATCACAAAGGCTCATTTTGCAGAGAATTGTAAGGGCTACGTGAACTGTTGAGTTGATCTTTTTTAAGTTTGAAGGGTTTAAAGGACTCGAAAAGGGTGGTTCTCTCATTCATATGATAACTTAAAATGGCGATATCTCGATTAATATTAATTTTACAGGAATAAAAAAAGAAACGGTATATTCAGCAAAAATAAAGCTCAATTTTTTTACTCTTGTACTTTTTTCGTACACCCTTTAATTTTTAAGTTACGGCGTAAAAATCGATTTTTTTAAATAATTTGAAAATTTAACATTTTCAAAATTTAAGTTTTTTTCGAAATCATGCTTTGTAAGTGAGCCAAAGACCCAGAACATATTCTTAGAACGTAAATGAAGAAATCTGTTGAATGGATTGCATTTAATTTTAATTCTGTCACCAAAGGCACTGATTTGTTTATTAATTTTTTCTTAGAAAAAATGAGACTATTATGTTATTTCGATCATATTTCCGTTAATTTTGATTCTAAAGACTTTTAAAACAGCTCATTTTAAAGGTTTTTCAAAGTACTTTAAAAAAAGTTCAAATAGTTTTTTCCTAATATTTATGGTTTTGACGTTATTTAACGTTAACTGGTCTAATTTAGTTTTTAGCTAACATATAATAATGTTTAAAAATCCATAACTCGGTTTATATTGCAATTAGAGAAAAGCAAAATAATGTTATTAGATATGTTTTTTTACCTTTCTTTTTGTTCATTACAACTTTTTCGTTAAATTCAATGGTTTCAGAGTTATTTGCAAAAAACTGTCCGAAAATAAGCACTTTTTCAGTAAAAAATCAAACATTTTCAATGACGAACTACTCGGAAAGTATTGGATTATCCAAAAAACTTTAAAATTTGTTACTTAAAATTGACTCCTCTATCGATTCCTGTGGTTATTTTGGGCGTAAAAATTTCCACCCCGAAGAAGGGGTAGGAACAGTGGCGGCCCGTGGGTTTAACCACAGGGGGGCGAGTTTTGAAGAGAGAACGTAGATGAGAGGAAGTGCGGGGGGGGAGGGGGCCGTAGTCCCCCTCTTAGCGCCGCAGGTGAAAAATTTTGAGGAATTTCAAGGTCATTGTGTTTTTCAAGTACATAGGTACACCAAAATGAATACTGTCAGTGTGTAGATACAGTACTTAGATACAATACAAGAAGTAAAATTCCAACGTGTGGGGCTGAAGTGGATGATCGATCAACCAACCCAGCTGGGATATATGTAGATTTAGAGATGAAAAATATTTATAAAAAGATTCTTGGGAATTTTTACAGAGGAGGCACTGCCTCAATTATTTATTATTTACTATTTTAATAACATCAATTTATATTGTTTAATGCACTCACCTATTTTTTAAAATTAAAATCCATTCTCCTGCTTTTGTCCGCACTGAACTTCTGTGTCACCTTTTCGTTAAAGTCTGGAATATTTTTAACCATACAGTTCTCAATGGACAACATTCCTAACGCACTTAGACGATCTTCACACATAGTATTTCTCAAAAAAGTTTTAATCAGATTTAGTTTTGAAAAACACCGTTCTGGTTCTGCTGTTGTCATTGGTATCGTCACTAATATTTGTAAAGCTTGAGTAATTTCCTTAAAAACTGGCCTACTTTTGCACTCTTTCTGTACCTGAACTAAATTCAACACTGGCGTTGGACGTCCGTTATTTTTCAATTCGACTTTTTCCTCTAAACTTAAATTACTAATAACAAGTTTTTTTATTTCACGAACCCTCATTTTAAACTTAAACTTATAAAATATAATGTCTTAAAAAGCGCCAAACCAAAAACAAAACACGTATAACTACACTGCAGTGATACGGGATACTGCCACATTGAGTCCCAAAATAAAGCGCACGAGCCTATCGCCGCCTACCCCTCCACGTGCCAATTTGTCCAATCATATGTAAAAATATGCTTTCACGGTGGACTACGATTTCACCGTCCGCGATGGACTGGGGATTGCGCGCGCGGTCAGACATAACTCTTTGGTACGTTCACGGAGTACATCCACTTTATGCAACCAACCTAACATATATGACATATTGAAGGCATACTATTTAGATTTTTTATTGATTTAATAAATTCAGTCCTCCTTCACAAGCCGCCACTGGGTAGGAACCGCCCCCAGGCAAAAGTACACTTATAAGTTTTGTTCCTTGAGGCATTCCCCACATTCAGTCAAAACTCCACGTCAATCGGTTCAATTATAAGGAATTCGGAGGTGAAAACCCTGAGTAACTGGATTATATTGAGTGAAAATGTATTCAATAATTTCACTCCGTACCTTCATTGCTTTCACTCACACCGATTTTTTTACACTGCACTCTGTTAACAAAAATGGCAAATTTTCTCAGCATAAATCAAGAAAATGTCAATTTGCTGGAGAATAAAAATAATTTGGTCATCCGAAGTCACGTTCGCTACTTCGCAGAGAACAAATTCGTCAAATCCTCCCCGCCTCGGCATCGATCTAAAGAAATAGCTAATAGCTAAGTAAGTCATTCGGCCGTAACGAATTTACGAACCAAGGCCTAACTTAACGTCCCACCGTTAATGGGCCCATCCTATAAGTGTGAGTAAGAAATCGCAGGCCAGGGCCATAACGCTAATTGGTATCGTATCGTTACTGCTCCATATCTGCCCCCGGCAGCCTTCCGTTCGCTCTTTATATCGCCAAAATCGGTAAAATCGCCCATCAAACGGGTGTCTATACCCGGTGAGGCCGTACCGAACAAATAGCTACGTTTTAATGCCGCTTTCATGGCCCCTCACTCCGGCAGGGGGCGTAATAGGCGCTGCGGATATAAACAGTGATGTTTTGTTTTATATCATCTTTTCAATTAAGGGACGGTTTAAGTATTATGTCTCCGATTATACTGCTCCTTGTGTTATTTCCAATAAAGGGATGATGGGATATTTTATGGCGGAACTAGAGCTGTTATAGAGGGCGTGGCGTGTATAATCTATAAAAATTAAACTATAGCTTCCTGATGATATTTGTAATAGAAAAGTCTTAAACGAAAAAGTTCTATCTTCGCGTTTTTTTTTGTAAATTAAAGTTCATTTATTCAACGAAAATGAAGGCCGACCCTGTGTTATTTATTAAAAACTTTGGAAATGTTTTTATGCGACCTTATAACGAGCGTTCAAATAAAAACGTGGTCGAAGTTGGCTCTGACACATTGGACGTAGGGAGTAGCTTATAGCAACCAACTTAACCTC
>NW_019417159.1:0-7019 GCF_000390285.2 Anoplophora glabripennis
ACATCTACTGATAAGCGCTCGTCCGCGTTAGGTATTAGGAGAGAGCGCTGTGGCTAAGGCACCCGCTTAATGGGGCCCATGAAGACGGCGGCAGAGCCCTATAGGGGGACCCGTGACTGGGGGGCGAAGCCCTAGGCCTACCTATGTGGGATAAAGACATACATGGGGCCCTAGATGGCAATGGTCTGGGCTAGGGGCGAAGCCCTAGGCCACATACCTATGTGGAGGACTCTGGAGGGCAAAGACCTACGTGGGGGACTGCGGGGATGCGGGGGTGACCCTGAAAGCGAGGCCAGGCTTCTCGGGAGGCAGCTCCTCGAATGACCTTGAAAGGTACAATTTTCGCTACTTTGAACCTTCATAAGAAAATACATGGGATTTTGGCGTCATAGTAACATAGCCTATCTACTTCCAAATCCAAAACAGCCTTTCACAACCCGTCCCATGGAGGCCGGTGTCCCGCAGGGCTCCATCCTATCCCCACACCTCTACACTATTTACAACTCCGACATACCTCACACCTCCAACACAACACATACGCCGACGACCTGACCATAACAGCACAATCCATAAATGCAACACAAGCTACCACACACTTACAGACTGCTTTAAACCAACTTGAAACCTGGTGCAACAGGTGGAAAGTCAAAATTAACCCTAACACAAGTACTGTCATACTCTTTACTAGATACGAAATTCTCCCCGACCTAGATATACTGACACTGTCCGAGGAACCTATTTCCTGGGGCCGAAATACGCCATACTCGGGCGTGACGATGGACCAGCGACTTACGTGGAAAACGCACATCGCGGAGACAGTAACACGAGCGAGAACCACCAGGGCTAAACTCTATCCTTTACTCAAGGGGAGCAACATCTTAAGTTTAAAGAATAAGCGAACGCTAATCAAGGTGATACTTCAACCGCAACTAACCTACGCTACGGGCTTGTTGTCTTTTGGGAAGAGTTATTTCGTCATGTCGGTGTAGGACGATCTGGGGGGTTGGGGTGGGGGTGTTTAATCGTGGTTGTTTGTGGGTGTTTTCTGGTGTCTTGTTTTGTGTTGTTGTTTTTATCTGTTTTGTTTTGGGGTACTTAGGGCATACATGTAGTTGTCTGGGTGTGGCCCGGCGCAATTTGTACATCTGGCGGTGGTGTCCTTTGATTTTTTGCACTCATGCGTGATGTGGCTTTAGCAGCATTTCACATTTCACGCACTAGTGTTACCGTACAGCGATACTGACCGTGGCCGAATCGCTGACAGCGGTGGCACTGAGTGGCATCTCTACCCTGGTCACTAGAGAGCAGCAGCGGGTCTTTTGATGGATGTCTTCCTAGTCTGATATGAAAGGAAGCACTAGTGCACAGATTAGAAAGAGGATACACTAGTGTCTCTTCATGCTCGAGGCTCGGCTTTTATAGCCGATTGGTGACGTAGAAAACTGTTCACCGGATGTTAGGACTTAGATCCACATTAAATATAAAATTAAGTTCATACATTATTAACATACGAAAATACAATGGTCGAATATTAGACGTGACTAAATTAATTGGGGTTCGTTAAACCCTTCCAACTGTTAACAAGTAGGTATGTACAGGGTGATTCCTGAACAATGGGAAAATCGGAAACTGAAGATACTACACGTAAAATGGTAACTATTGGCGCAAACATGCCTTATCCGAAAGTTGATAGTTTCGGAAATACAGGGTGTTGAAAATTAAAATTTTAAATCGTTTTTTTTGCGATTATTCTGAAAATATGTAGGTTAGGAACTTGAAAATTTGTAAACCTATATTTTTTTAAGCGACAAAAAAGATGCGTGTTGCAATTTCATCGTTGCTCACAGAGGGCGCCACATACGACATTTTACCGAAAATTTAGTTAATAACTTTTTACCCTGTATGTCTAACATGAAACTTGATAAAGAGTAATAATTTTTCCATTAATTATGTACTCTTGTTTCATTTCGGGATATCGATCCGTTTTCGAGAAAAATCGATTTAACGAACAGTATGTCTTGATAATACGAGATATTAAAAGCGAAACAAACTAAGTGTTTATTCATGTTATTACAACAATTAACAATAAAACAAATATGAAATACATAATAATGATTTAAAGTAATTGTTCGAAGAATCCTCTGTTGACACTGATACACTTTACACAACGTTTTCTGAAAAATCTTCGAGTTTGAAACAACATATTGAGATTGAGTCTGACTTCGTTGGTAGCGATTTGTATTCTTTGCCATAACTCTTTACGCGAACCAGTAGATTCTTTGTAAACTATCTCTTTCATTTGAGACCAAAAAGAAAAATCAAGATGATTGAAGTCCGGACTTCTGGGTGGCCAAGCAAAAATGCCAATTCAGCGATTTGGAAAAACTGCATCTAAATATGCACGCACTGACCGAGAAAAATGCGTTGGAGCTCCGTCGTGCATGAACCACATGTCTCTTCTTAAATAAAGTAGAACTTCTTCAAGCCGTGGAAGCATTTTTGCTTGGCCATCCAGAAGTTAGGAATCTATTGGTTCGCGTGAAGAGTTATGGCGAAGAATACAAGTCGCTACCAACGAAGTCAGACTCAATCCCAATATTTTGTTTCAAACTCGAAGATCTCTCAGAAAACGTTGTGTAAACTGTCAACAGTGGATTCTTCGAACAATTACTTTAAATCATTATTACGTATTTCATTTGTTTTATTGCTAATTGTTGTAATAACATGAAGAATAGTAAATTATACTATAAGGGAGAGAAATGCGTTATTTTGGCAGAGGTGCAATTTGAAGCCCGAGGGCTACAATGCACCGAGGACAAAATAGCATCTCTCCCGAATGGTATATACTATTTTTTCCACGGTCTCATTAACTTAAAAACACATATTTTGTCATTATGAAGTAAGTAGCACCAGAATTATTGTATTCGGATTTGAGCATTTATTTAGTAGTCGTTGAGTTATTGTCATAACTACAAAATAAACAAACAAAAAGAATTGTCAAATTAAGGTGCTAGTTTGGTTTAGTTTAAAGTTTGTTTAGTGCACAATGAATAATTGTGAGTCGGAAGAGATTGTGGAGGCTGCAAATATTGCAATAAGCAATTTGCTGCCTACGAAGTCAAGATCTTTATACGATATAGCCTACAATCGGTTCAAAAAGTGGTGCGCCGAGAAAAATGTTCAAGTATACAGCGAGAATGTTTTGTTGGCATACTTCAGTGAAAATGCAAAGAATTACAAGTCTTCCACATTATGGGCGCAATATTCTATGGTTAAGTCATGCTTGATAATTTACGACAACATAGATATAAGCAAATTCCCCAAGCTGATCGCATTTTTGAAAAGAACCGGTGACGGATATCAAGCGAAAAAATCGAAAATATTGACAAAGGGTGAAATCGACCGTTTTCTATCAAGTGCAGATGACAAAGAATTCTTAATGATTAAGGTAAGATTACTTTTGTTGTTAGGTATTTCAATTATTAAGTATTTTGATTTTTTATAGGTTGGATTAATTCTGGGGATTGCCGGAGCTTGTCGAACTGATGAACTAGTCAATTTAACTGTAGATGATATTGAGGATGTAGGCTCTTCCTTGATTGTAAAAATTCCAAACACTAAGACAAAGATTCCACGAACCTTTGTGGTTACCGATGTGGGAAATATGCTTGAATTGTTTCGAAAATACCTGTCCCTTCGTCCTCCCCACGTCAAGCATAAGCGCCTTTTTTTGTACTACAAAGCAGGAAAATGTAGTTCGCAGCCAGTTGGCAAGAATACCATGGGAAAAATTCCGAGTGTAGTAGCTTCGTATTTAAAATTACCTGATGCTGCATGTTATACTGGTCACTGCTTACGAAGATCTTCAGCGACATTACTGGCAGATGCTGGTGTGGATATCACGACAATAAAGCGTCATGCTGGTTGGAAATCAACGACAGTCGCTGAGGGTTATGTCGAGAACTCCATTGAAAATAAGACCAAAATTGCTAATCAGGTTTTAGTAGGTACCACTACTAGCGCAATCACAAAAACTGTAAATGTAAGCGAAAGTAATATTCCTTCTAATATTAATTTTGAAAATTGTACAAATGTAACATTTAATTTAAATGTCAATAAATAATTTCTATGTTATCTTTTTTTTTGCATGAAAAACGTTATCCATAATGTAAACTCCCTTGGGAGCATTAATTTTGATGTCATAGAAACTGATTTCTACTCCCGACCGTGGAAAAACACTTTTCGCTTTTAATTTCTTGTATTATCAAGACATAGTGTTCGTTAAATCGATTTTTCTCGAAAACGGATAGAGATACCGAAATGAAACAAGAGTACATAATTTGGAAAGATGATTGCTCTTTCAGGTTTTGAATCAGGTTTCATGTTAGACATACAGGGTAAAAAGTTATTAACTAAATTTTCGGTAAAATGTCGTATGTGGCGCCCACTATGAGCAACGCTGAAATTGCAACACACATTTTATTTGTCGCTTAAAAAATATAATTTCACAAATTTTCAAGTTCCTAACCTACATATTTTCAGAATAATCGCAAAAAACGATTTAAAATTTTAACTTTTAACACCCTTTATTTCCGAAACTATCAACTTTCGGATAAAGCATGTTTGCGCCAATGGTCACCATTTCACGTGTAGTATCTTCAGCTTTCGGTTTTCCCATTGTTAATTAATCACCCTGTATATAAATAGGCATAATACAGTAGCCAGAATCATACTTGCAACACCAACCAAAGACTCAGGGCCATATTATACATACCACAAACAATATTGTCAATATTAGATAATAATGTATATTAGGAGGTGATAATACACACTGAAAATATTACTTATACAGGGTGTATTTAAATGGAGGGGCACAAATGATACCAAAGTTTCCTTGGGTGAAAATAAGTCGATTTAACCTAACATACCTATATCCCAAGTCACATAATAAAAAAGATATAGGGTCTCAAAATGAAAAACAAAAAATGGTTTTTCCTTAATAATTTCTATAATTTTAGTCAGAAATGTTTCAAATTTTCAATAGAGAGGTTTTTTAATGATGGGAAAAATAATATAATATTGGTTTTTGAGTGTCGAGTACGAGGCGCCCTCTGCAGGTAACGTTATGCATTGAATATGTAGTAACTCTTTTTGCCAACCCCCGTATACAGCTTTTAGTAACAAAATATGAAATAATGGACTTTTGTGAACAAAAAAGGTTGAGGAGATATTTTTAATTTCATAAATTAGTGCTACGGATTTATACCTCCACGAATACCAAGGTACAGACACTTTTGTTACTAAATTCGGAACGTAATGCCTCACAGGTCTTATTAGTTGCGTATCTGCAGTTTTTAAAATTCGAACAAAAGGGGGCGCAGGTATCAACTGAGACAACATTATTTTTCCCGTNTTTTAACTTTTAACACCCTTTATTTCCGAAACTATCAACTTTCGGATAAAGCATGTTTGCGCCAATGGTCACCATTTCACGTGTAGTATCTTCAGCTTTCGGTTTTCCCATTGTTAATTAATCACCCTGTATATAAATAGGCATAATACAGTAGCCAGAATCATACTTGCAACACCAACCAAAGACTCAGGGCCATATTATACATACCACAAACAATATTGTCAATATTAGATAATAATGTATATTAGGAGGTGATAATACACACTGAAAATATTACTTATACAGGGTGTATTTAAATGGAGGGGCACAAATGATACCAAAGTTTCCTTGGGTGAAAATAAGTCGATTTAACCTAACATACCTATATCCCAAGTCACATAATAAAAAAGATATAGGGTCTCAAAATGAAAAACAAAAAATGGTTTTTCCTTAATAATTTCTATAATTTTAGTCAGAAATGTTTCAAATTTTCAATAGAGAGGTTTTTTAATGATGGGAAAAATAATATAATATTGGTTTTTGAGTGTCGAGTACGAGGCGCCCTCTGCAGGTAACGTTATGCATTGAATATGTAGTAACTCTTTTTGCCAACCCCCGTATACAGCTTTTAGTAACAAAATATGAAATAATGGACTTTTGTGAACAAAAAAGGTTGAGGAGATATTTTTAATTTCATAAATTAGTGCTACGGATTTATACCTCCACGAATACCAAGGTACAGACACTTTTGTTACTAAATTCGGAACGTAATGCCTCACAGGTCTTATTAGTTGCGTATCTGCAGTTTTTAAAATTCGAACAAAAGGGGGCGCAGGTATCAACTGAGACAACATTATTTTTCCCGTGTTAAATTTAAAAACACATTTTCTTGTGCATGTGAAATTATTTAAACCCTGCATTAAAAAAATCTCATATGAAATAACAGTTCAGGTGAAAAAATATTGCAAAATACTTATTTATTGTTAGTTTAATAATAATTATTAGAAAAAAGAGTAAAACATCTAAAACCAAGAGTCACTTAACAACCGTCAATAGATAATTTAAGAGAAACAATTGACTGAAAATAAAAACAAGATTTTTTAAAGGATATTTTCGAAGTAATTTCCATTTTCCTGTAAGCATAGTCTAATTCTACGATTAAAATTACGACGGACTATTGAAAAAATATGTATGTCATTTATTAAATTTAACCATTGTCTAACAGCTAATGTACTATGAGCAGGAGCTCCGTCATGTGCGTACCACATGTTTTCACGGATAGTTAGTGGCACGTCTTCAAGCAATATTGGCAGTTGCTCATTTAAAAATCTTAAATATTCGGCTCCGCCGAGACGCGAGGAAGAATAAACGGACCAATAAGATAATCTCCTACGATTCCTGCCAATACATTTAAACTAAAATTATGTTGAAATTTGGATGTACAAACTTGGTGAGGATTTTTGTCAGACCATGAGTGAAAATGACGCTTAATCACCAAACAAAATACCGGATAAAATATTTCTGTTTTCCCTTGAAATGTTCATATACCATTGACAAAAATATATCTTGTTAGGTAAATCCGCAGCAGTCAATTCATACACAGGTAGATGGTAGGGGTATAAAAGAT
>NW_019417159.1:14536-126202 GCF_000390285.2 Anoplophora glabripennis
TGACGAAGCCGGCCTTTTTTATCAAAACAATACTTGTACGTCGCCCGTCCATTCTCATGATTTCCCCCGAACATACGATCATCGCCTAAGTGGTCCATATCAAGAAAGTCTAACCCGACACGACGCTCAACGCGGAGCTCGACCTTCTTCGTCGAGATCTCCCCCGCGAGCTCGTGTCCTAGACACCACGTCTGTAGGTCATATCCACCACAGATTCCAATCGTCAGAGAATATAGTGCGACCGGGCGTCGATAGCGACGATCCCCGTGAACTCCGTGCGTTTCTGCCGCGGAACCCGGTCAAGGGAACTAACATCCCAGATCACAGGTTGCGACATGGTTTCCAACGTGGAGCTCGATTAGAACTCCCGATGCCTCCACTGAGGACCCATGCCGACCAAACACAATATTCAGATCATATTCCACGACATGGCGCTCGACGTGGGGCTCGAAGTCCTGCTTCGACGTCTTCGCGGCGAGCTCATGTTGCTAATTCCCTGCACAATTCTCAAACATTAGGCACAAACGGTCTTATATCGCGACATGGCGCTCAACGTGGAGCTCGATTAGAACTCCCGAGGTCTCCACCGAGGGCCCATGCCGTTGTTACTGATCCCATCGATCATACTTCATGACAAGTTCTATTTAATTTTAATGGTCGATTCTACTTAAGTAAATATTTCATTTTATGATGCATTTATGTTGGAGCTGCGATAGACGATAATAACAGCGATACAAGCAAAACGAAGAGACTTCATTATTTTGTTCCTTAAGACCCAATAAGAGTGTTGCTCTTATCGCAGCTCCTATCATTTATCGCAGTTCCAACTTAAACACACCCTTAGAGAATTTTTTTTATTGGCAAATTCTTAAAATTTAAAGAATGACATCTACCGGTCAATTGCTACTAGCTTTTTGGCTTCTACATTTCGCTACTAACAGCTTCTAATACAACTTTTACTTAGTTTCATTATTTTAATCAATCCACAATACAGATTTATTGAAACAATATAGTAACTATAACATGAATTTTTGGAAAACTATATTTTCTTTTCTCACAACAATAACAAGTTATGATAATTGAAGTAATATTCGATTATTCAACATTTTTAAAAATAATTAGAACTGTATAACTCACCATATATAAAATGTGACATTGGGTAGATAAAAATGAAATTAGCCCTTAACATATTATTTTAGTATATCGTCTCTTTTCGTTTTTCAGATTCAACTCAAACTCCCCAATCATTATCTTGGGACAGTCCAAGAAAACACGAATTAAGATTGAAAATTAAGAGACTGTCTTCAGAACGAAAATCTAAGGAGCAGTCTCCGCCAGTAAAACGAAAAAAATTGAACAAAGAAGACATAATAGCCTACTTTAAGGAAAACTTCAATGAAGGCCTAACGACTTTCATTGAGACTTGTTTAAATTTACATCACAAAGATCCTAAGGGTTATCGATACAGCCAAGAATACAAAAATTTTGCATTGACGGTGTATTTCTTGGGGCCTAATGTTTATAAATATTTGGCACAAATGTTTAATATGCCATCAAAAATGACATTATATAGAATTACGAGAAATTGGGACATCCAACCTGGATTTAATGACTTTATGTTTTCAGTAGTCGAATCACGAACCAATAACATGAGTGACATGGAACGTAACTGTATGTTATGTATAAACGAAATGTCTATAAAAAAATTCTTTTTTTATAATAGAAAAAAAGATTGCATCATTGGTTTTCATGAAACTTTTTCGGAAAAAAAATTTCAGCCAGCAAAGAGTGTACTGGTAATTATGTTAAGAGGGATTTTTGCAAAGTACAAACAACCACTGTTGTATTTTTTTGTTGATACTATTGGTTCCGATGAAATTTCGAAAATATTAAATGAGGCAATTTGTAGACTGCAGAATATAAATATAAAAGTTCAAGCTGTTGTGTCAGATCAGGGATCAAATTTTGCTCAGTTTGTTAGAAAACAACGTATATGCCCAGAAAAACCTTATTTTCTTGTAAATGGNATGTGCGTACCACATGTTTTCACGGATAGTTAGTGGCACGTCTTCAAGCAATATTGGCAGTTGCTCATTTAAAAATCTTAAATATTCGGCTCCGCCGAGACGCGAGGAAGAATAAACGGACCAATAAGATAATCTCCTACGATTCCTGCCAATACATTTAAACTAAAATTATGTTGAAATTTGGATGTACAAACTTGGTAAGGATTTTCGTCAGACCATAAGTGATTATTGTGTGATGCTTCATCACCAAACAAAATACTGAATAAAATATTTCTGTTTTCCCTTGAAATATTCATATACCATTGACAAAAATCTATCCTGTTAGGTAAATCCGCACCAGTCAATTCCTGCACAGGTTGTAAATGGTAGGGGTATTAAAGATTATCATTCGTAATTTTCCAAATCGTATTGTGTGAAACTTATACTGTGTTGCCAATTTTCTGGTACTAATTTCAGAATTCTAATCTTGTAAATTGCCAAGGACAATTTCCTTCAAGTTCCACATCGCGAATAAGACGTCTTCTGCCAGTACCTTCAGGACGAGGTTGAATGTGTCCGTTTCCTCGAAGTCTTCTTTCTACCGTCGCAAAAGTTTTTCTAGCAGGAACACGACGATTGGGAAATCTGGCATGATAAAGTCATACAGCAGCAGCACAGTTCTTGTAACATTCAAAAAATACTTGCAACATATCGACATACTCGTCATTAGTATACATAATTTGTTATTTTATTCAATTCCAAAACTATTTAATATCTAGGACGCAGTTAAATAGTGACCAAAATCAATTAACACTTTAAACTAATACTTTAAAATTGCAATTTACGAGTATTATCAAATGGCATTTGCCTACTCGATTTTTTTTATTCATTTAAGCAACTCGAACCTTGGTATTCGGGAGGTATAAATCCGTAACACTAATTTATGAAATTAAAAATATCTCCCCAACAGTTGGCTTTAGCCATTTTCAATAAGTATACCTTTTTTGTTAAAAAAAGTCCAATATTTAATATTTTGTTACTAAAAGCTGTATACGGGGGTTGGAAAAAAAGTTACTACATATTCAATGCATAACGTTACCTGCAGAGGGCGCCTCGTACTCGACACTCAAAAACCAATATTATATTATTTTTCCAATCATTAAAAAACCTCTCTGTTGAAAATTTGGAACATTTCTGACTAAAATTATAGAAATTATTAAGGAAAAATCATTTTTTATTTTTCACTTTGACACCGTGTATCTTTTTTTTATGCGACTTGGGATATAGGTATGTTAGATTAAATCGACTTACTTTCACCCATGGAATCTCGGTATCATTGGTGCCCTTCCATTTAAATACACCCTGTATATGTAGTATCATTCAACTAAAATACAATGCTTCGAAAACAAAGAAAAATATCAAGAAATGGCAATAAAAGTAGAAAGAATTTGGAAACAAAAACAAGTGTACGTTATTTCGTGTATTATTTCAGTCACTCGTTCAGTAAACATCTCGCGCAAAACTTAGATCGAAATATTCATGCTTGCGCAAAAAGCAGTCGTTCTTCATGGATATAATATAACAAGATCTTTTTAAAATAAAAAATGGACCTCGATGAACTTAGTTTTGGTTCATAAATCGGAAAGATACACCAGAGAAAGCGATGTAAAAACATAATAAATAAAGATTTTTTTTAGATTATAATTGTTCAGATCATCAAATGGTAATTTAAATGTTAGAAGAGATATAGGTACCTATGTGAATGTTTGTTCCTTTTAGAGATGCAGCTGCATTGTAAACACATTTTTGCTCATAGAAACCAACAAAGTATTTCTAAATTTTCTGAAAATTTAATTCCAAAAAGATATAGGTACCTACCTAAAATGACATAAATACAGAAAATAGTGAAGACAAGTCACACACATCAGTTACACAAATTTAACACTTATTGAAACAGCAGCAATAATTTCTGAACATAGGTAAGCTGCATGTAAGGATTCATTGAAAAAATTTAAGTGTAATGAACCAGAATTAATTTTCAGTTTTGTGTAAGGGTTTCGCTATTTATTTTCTTAATTAGAGTAATTGGTTAAGAGCAATTATCCGCGCGCCGATTAAAACTGTCCGTTTGCTCCACTCCGGCGCGCATCCTCTTACTAAGAATTCAGGAGGGGATCAAGGCGATAAAACCAGCTTTCCTAGACGAAAATCCTCAGTAGTGACAGCGAGCATATACAATAAGAGATAACACTCCCACCAGTTTTCAGGAATATATTTCCCTCTCTCTCTCTAATTGCGCCAGGGTAGTTCTAGATCGTTCTAAAATTGTAATCCTACGCGCAGCTGTTAGCACTAATAAATGTATATATTGTTTGTCTTCTTCTAGTCACATCGCGTTTACCTAGAAAATTGAGACGGAGTATATTAAGTAGATCTTACTTATTTCGGCCGATTTATATCAGGTCAGTCAGGGACATATTTGTGTGATCCATTTGTTGTGCCTGTGTTCGTTGAGAGTTTATGTGATTTTTGGAATCTTATTTTACCTTGTGTGTATCTGTATATTTGATTTACAGGTGATATTATTATTAGTGACTATTTTGTTTGTACTTAGTGTATAAAGAACATTTTAAAATGCCTCCTAAAAAGGAAATAGGTAAATACTGCTGTGTAAAGGGTTGTGGAAATAATTCCACAATTTTCAATTTATCATTTTTCAGATTCCCCAAAGATTCAGAAAGGTGAGTATAAGTAATTTTATCATAAACATAAATAGTGATTAAATATATACTATTTTAGGTGTTTGAAATTGTGAAAAGTGTATATGAAAATTATAAAGTATGTGGTGTCCATTTTCATAACAATATGTTCGCAGGCCCCCTTGGAGATTTAACAAAGGGAAAATGCAGTCCCCAAGGTTATCACGTTTGGTAAGTGTATTTTTATTTCTACATCGACAGTACCTATAGTAGGATCGTATTCAATGCAAAGTACAGCAAAAAGTTGTCGGTCTTTTATCAAAGGAAAATCGTGTCATCATTTTTAGGAGGCGTAAGATAAATCATTTCAAATTTAAAATGGAATTCAATCTAAAATCTGAAATACCGCTGCATACGCACTGTATTCTGGTAGTAGCTGTAGTCGCCCAGGTACATCGAGTGTACGAACTGGTCGGTTATACGTCAAATACTAACCTGGCGAGCTTTACCGTCAATTAGAGAGCGCTTCCAAAAAACAAGTAAATAACAGTGGCGCGTACAGAGGTAAAATGTGGTAAATATGTGGAATTTAGGAATCAAATTGGATTTATAATAAATTTCATTTATAATAAATTACATTTAAAATAAATAGTTTATGAGAATAAAGGAATTTTTGTAGGAACAAGGGTTCCAGACCTGAACTGATCCCCTCCTCCCTTCATACTGTATAAAGAAATTAGTCAATTTGTAAAACCCTTAAAAGCGTACTTCATTGGTTCCCTTGACAGGCAATGATTTATTACTTTGCATCGAATATGATCCTACTATAGTGAATGTTTAGAATAACATTTAGTTTTATGTAAATTAGAAATATATGCCTACGTACCTACTTAAATTAAAATTGTGTAACATTTTTAATAAGGAAATCTAGAATTTAGAGTTAAGTAAATTTCCAATTGTATGCCCATACTCTCTAAAGATAGCACGAACCAGAATTTTGTCATATATAGTTAAGTACTGTTTATGTAAACAAAAACGATTATAGAGTATGACGTAGAATAACATTTTGAATTTTATCAGTCCGACATATCTTCGTTTGAAAATTGCATATTGCATTAACTTCTGATAATCTTCAATTTCTTTTTAGATGAATCTGATGACGCTACGAGGAAGAACGAACATTCCGTTGATGATCCAAAGGAAAATATAAATCCAAACCAAATGGAAATATTTTCACAAAGAGGGTAACTTTTAGTAACTTCAAAATCTACTGATTTGAGTCAAGGTAAAACCTATAAATAATCCTATGATTTGTTTTGACCTCTAAATAAATATTAATGAATTGAATGTGATCAATTAATGTAAACATTTTCAGAAACTGTCTCGAGAGATATTACACCGTTATCGTGGGAACCTAAACCAGGAACCTCAAAGTCGCCTGATTTTGAACCTTCGGATCAATTCAGAACTGAAGGTATATATTTTTTTCTTATGTCTGATCATAGTCTGCTAAATCAAAGCATCTGTGCAATTTCCAGTCTGTTCCTTTTCCCTGTTGCACTTGTTCACGACTTTGTGTTGTGTTGACTTTCGTGTTTAAAATAATGAGGTTATATCTCGTGGTTACTGCTTTTATTTACTAACGTTTTCTTCTAAAATTTTGAAAAATATGTGAAATCGTAACACTTGTGTTTCTTTTATGGAAATAAAAAGAGGTACTTGGTGCGTATATTTACATTTTTTGCGAACTATTCTAGATGTATTAAAGCTTGAAATATCACTGACATTTGCAACTTGAAATCTTTGTTTTCTAAAAATACCAACAGCGTTGCGACACTACGACACATTACAGATTTCTAACTGAAATTCGGGCGAATCGACAGACTAATATTACACAGGCGACATAATCTAGCTGATTTTGAACTGATAAATAATAAGTTTGTCGTATTCCACCCTTCGAGCGAGCTCCAGAATTTCAGAACACCCCGTATATTCATAGAAGTCATAATCTTGTACCTACGGATATGCCGGAGACCGCTGAATTGAAAAGGAGGCGAAACAATCATATTCACCTACCTTTCCAATTCAAACCAAAAACCCGCCACGGTTGTGAAATCAATCGCCGTCGGCCGGGCAGAATGAAAAAGCCTCNACAACTTTTACTTAGTTTCATGATTTTAATCAATCCACAATAAAGATTTATTGAAACAATATAGTAACTATAACATGAATTTTTGGAAAACTATATTTTCTTTTCTCACAACAATAACAAGTTATTATAATTGAAGTAATATTCAATTATTCAACATTTTAAAAAATAATTAGAACTGTATAACTCACCATATATAAAATGTGACATTGGGTAGATAAAAATGAAATTAGCCCTTAACATATTATTTTAGTATATCGTCTCTTTTCGTTTTTCAGATTCAACTCAAACTCCCCAATCATTATCTTGGGACAGTCCAAGAAAACACGAATTAAGATTGAAAATTAAGAGACTGTCTTCAGAACAAAAATCTAAGGAGCAGTCTCCGCCAGTAAAACGAAAAAAATTGAACAAAGAAGACATAATAGCCTACTTTAAGGAAAACTTCAATGAAGGCCTAACGACTTTCATTGAGACGTGTTTAAATTTACATCACAGAGATCCTAAGGGTTATCGGTACAGCCAAGAATACAAAAATTTTGCATTGACGGTGTATTTCTTGGGGCCTAATGTTTATAAATATTTGGCACAAATGTTTAATATGCCATCAAAAATGACATTATATAGAATTACGAGAAATTGGGACATCCAACCTGGATTTAATGACTTTATGTTTTCAGTAGCCGAATCGCGAACCAATAATATGAGTGACATGGAACGTAACTGTATGTTATGTATAGACGAAATGTCTATAAAAAAATTCTTTTTTTATAATAGAAAAAAAGATTGCATCATTGGTTTTCATGAAACTTTTTCGGAAAAAAAATTTCAGCCAGCAAAGAGTGTACTGGTAATTATGTTAAGAGGGATTTTTGCAAAGTACAAACAACCACTGTTGTATTTTTTTGTTGATACTATTGGTTCCGATGAAATTTCGAAAATATTAAATGAGGCAATTTGTAGACTGCAGAATATAAATATAAAAGTTCAAGCTGTTGTGTCGGATCAGGGATCAAATTTTGCTCAGTTTGTTAGAAAACAACGTATATGCCCAGAAAAACCTTATTTTCTTGTAAATGGGGAAATTTTTTTTTATTTTTTTGATGTTCCTCATTTATTAAAATCTACAAGAAATAATTTATTTAAATATAAATTTGTGTTTGACGATGATGCTGCTGAAAAAAATCACATCATAAATTTTTATAATAAAGATAAAACATTACATTTAAGATTTGCTCCCAAATTAACGGATGATCATATCTATCCCAATGGATTTAAAAAAATGAAGGTAAAGTTGGCGGCTCAAGTATTTAGTAGTACGGTTGCTGCAACACTGAACACATATATAGCTTTAAATGCATTACCTGCAGGCGCTTATGCTACAGCAACTTTTATTGATGAAATTGACCGCTTGTTTGATATTTTTAATAGTAGTAAAATTCACAATTCCAAAGAATTTAATAAGCCATTCACAGGGAGTGAAAAGCAATTAAATTTTTTAAATGAAATGTTTAATAAATTTTCAAGTGTAAAAGTAAAAGATGAAAATAATAAAGATGTAACTTCATCGGTAAAATTTTTGAACGGTTGGAAATTATCTATAAAATCATTAATAGCCTTACATGATAATGTAAAAAATAAATATAATACGATATATACTAGAAGATTGAATCAAGACGCTTTAGAGAATTTTTTTGGTACTTTGAGACAACAAGGAGGGAATGCTAGAAATCCGACACCTACACAAGTTAATCAAGGATTCAAAAAATTGTTTTGTCTGGATTACTTTAAACATTCGGATAAAGGAAATTGTATTGAAGATTTTGATGTACTTTTGGGATCTGTTACTAAAGACCAAATTAATCAAAATATTCTAGTGGTAAATGAGAACATGAAATTCTGTAACTTGGAAATAGGAACAACTGATTACATAAATATAGATATGCCTATAAAAAATGCACTAAATTACGTATCTGGATATTTGTTGAAGAAGAGTTTAGAGAAACATAAATGTAATATTTGTGCAGAATATTCAAAACAACATTTCCAATTATCGGAAGATGTTTTTTTTTAACTTTTTTAAAGCATATGAAAACAAAGAGAAGGACACGTTCGGAAATCTCTTATTGCCCCCCGAAAATTTTATTCATTATATTTTTGAACTAGAAAAAGTTTTTTCTAACACATTTGAAACATATGCCATGGAGAGAAATGTTGGTGTAAATATAAAAAATAACTTAATAACAATAGCTAATCCCCATCCATGTCAAAGTTTCCCTAACGATTTCTTTTTGTCGTTATACACTAGATTAAAAATTTATTATACTTTGAAATATACTAATAGAAATATAATTCAGTCAAAGCTATCAAATGACAAACTGAAAATTATTAAGAATCTGTAATAAAATACATTTTATTATCATAACTGTGTTTTATTATGTACACATGTACATGTGTTCTTGATGTGTACATAACATCAAGAACACAAAATTGATAAATTATCCACAGAACTCCAAATTACTATTTTTTCTCGACGTGCGTTTTGGTAACCACCATCTGAAGATTATTAGAATCAACTTAAATTTGATGATGGTAACTTGGTTGCTAAAATGTATGAGGGTAAAAGTAGTTTTGTCGAAATTTCATTGACTGAGGACTTTGCACCAAAGGTTCTAACCCAACCATGGAAGCAATGACCACCTATTTATTGGATTTATAAATATTAAAAAAGTAAGTTTGATTTGAGTTAAGCGCAAAATTTTGAAGTTTTTTATTAAAAACTTCCCCATAATAACTACTAAAAATAAATAACTAAATTTGGCATTTTTAATTTTTTTTATCAATTCTGCAAAATGTAGATCTTGTCGAAAAACGATTATTTTTCATAAAATTTGTTTGACGTAATACACTAAGGGTAAAGCCAGCCCTGTGTTATTTAGATCGCTGAAACCTTGTTGTGTCGGTAGCTAAGCAACGGTTGACATCTCATGTTTATACGCACTGCGCATGTGCTAGGGGGTTACCATAAAAAATGAAACTTGAGAGATAGGGAAAGTACATTGAGTGGTATTCTCTTACTGTACCTGCTCTGTGGTAGTGATGACTGATGAGCTTAACGGTGATTTTCAAGTCACCCGTATACCGGTGACAGCGACTTTCAAGTCACTGCGACTTTTAACGATGACCTAAGTCGCTGCTTAATATTGGCAGCGCTTTGGCAGTTGGAACCGATATCGTTTGCATTTTGTTCTGATGCGGCGGGGCAGTGTAAAAATACTAGTCACTAGTAGGGTATTTTAGCCGGCAGGGAGTCTCCCCCCTCCACTTTCTGGCTTGGGATGACCTTGAGGCCGAAGGCCGATGACGTTGGTGTATGGATGACCTTGAGGCTGAAAGCCGAGTGATGTAGGTTGGTGACTTTCATTTGACCTCTGCATTGCAGTTAACCTTGAAATTATATTTGTATGGTATCTGAGAGAGGAGTAGTTTTAGATGAGAAGATGACCTTCATTTTACTTTGGCTTTACTGTTAACCTTGAAATTAAATTTGTGTAGTGTGATGCGAATAAGGAAGATTGTTTTATGACATGCATTTTTCTCACGCTTTAAACATTGTAGTTAACCTTGAAATTAAATTTGAAATATGTCTATCGGTGTGGATAAGCATCTTATGAGGGTGTGGCGACCTTGAGCTAGTTCAAAAGAGGAAGAAATAATACATTATTTGATGTCATTCGTTTGATTTACCTTTAAACAGGGCATTTAACCTTGAAATTAAATAGTTGTTTTAATGTTGTGTATACATTGTGACGTGGTGCATTTGCAGTGTATCTTCTATATAAGAAAGGAGATCAGAGTGAAGAATTACATTTCGTTGTGTGCCAGCCCTGCAGAACTATTACAATTCCTAAAATATTCTGCTGCCCTCGTATGCCTGCCCTCGTATACATAGTCACCTATCTGGCGGATGAATGAGTAACTAACGAAACAATCAATAAATAGCCACGCCTACTTAAAATGTCGGTTAAAATAAAATTTAAATATTTCTATATATAATATAACCTTCAAAGGACAATTCAAATATTTTACGAGTGTTGCATTTACGATTACCAATGCCAAACTATTCAACGAACGATCTCAAATAATCCACGAGAGGAAAAACGCGCGAGAAGCACATTGTTTTTTACCTAACCTTGAACAGACTGCGATCGATATCACGCATATGTCTGCCGCTAAAATAAAATTTAAATATGGCACTCTCGACAGCGTTTTGTTATGTAACTAAAAGCGAAACGATCAATACATATGGTCACGCCTATTTCGCCGTTAAAATAAAATTTAAATATGGCACTGTCGACAGTGGTTTGTTATGTAACTAAAAGCGAAACGATCAATACATTTGGTCACGCCTACTGCGACTCGAGTTAATTAATTCAAAATATCACATCATGTGATGACATTCGCTTGATACCTACACATTTGAAACATTACAGTTAACCCTGAAATTATATATGTATACTATGAATTAGAACAATCGTTTAAAATAGGTATATCTATTTATATAAATGCATTTTGGCGCTTAAAATAAATTTAAAAAATATCGTACCATTTGCTGGTGTTTGAAAAACGTTACAGTTAACCTTGAAATTAAATTTGAAATATCTATCGGTGTGGATAAGTATCTTATGAGGGTGTGGCGACCTTGAGCTAGTTCAAAAGACGAAAAAATATCACATTATGTGACGTCATTCGCTTGATATACCTTTAAATAGAGCATTTAACCTTGAAATTAAATAGTTGTTCTAATTTTGTGTATACATTGTGACGTGGTGCATTTACAATGTATTTTCTATATAAGAGAGGAGATCAGACTGTAGAATTACATTTCGTTGCGTGCCAACCCTACAGTGAGCATCTACAATAGTGTAAATTTTGTGTCAAACAAATTTTTTGAAGTGAGAACAATTATTGTATTTATTGCTGACTAGATATTATAGGGAATTATAATATAAAAATGACATTATCAATTGATGAATTAAAATAAAATAAATAGTAATATTAACGGTGAATTCAATGATATTATGCGAAGGTCAGTTTCCTCGTTGGAAATTGATACATAATATCCGATAAAAAAACTATCTTTTGTCAATACACGTTTTGGAAAGTCCATTTTAGCTATATTGTTTGATGAAAAGTGTAATTTAAATTTCAAGTGTTTTTTACCAAATTCCTCTTGGGAACAATATACGATAACTTATTTAGGTCAAAGTGACCCTGCATTTAAAGATGGTAAATGTATAGCGTTGTTAAAATTTGGAATTGTCATTTAATTTTTGTTTATTTAATTTAAATAAAAAAAATATATCTAGTAGTAACAAATATGTTTTATATATAGAGTATATTCTAGTCAATATAAGTAATTTACACTATTTAGTCAGTATAATAATATAAGGTGGCTTCTCTGTTAATGTTTTTATAATTCCAATAGGTAATGAATAATTTTTAATCTTATTACTATAATACCAGTTTTCATATCATTTTTTTTTATTTATTTATAGAACAACTATTGAAAATGTGGATGCATTATGCTAGTCAAAATTGGACCGATGCCGAGGACCTCCAGTCAGCCGTAAAGAGATTGATGAACGAGCTAGATTGTGTGGCAATAGATTGTCTTCACGCATCTAATTATGACATGAATTACTGCTTCTCTGAAGAAAAAATTAAACAGTTGGAGGAGGATTATGAAAAACATCGCCGTGGTGCATCATTATGTAGTAATTATTTAAGTGAAAATATAAATTTGGATAATTTTTGTGTAAAAATGGTGGAGATAGGACTAAAACAATTTGTTATTTCTAATTTGTTGGATTATCTACCATATGCAACTGTTGTAAAATACAAATTAGCAGCTCAAGAAAATAATGCTGGTAATGAAGATGATATATTATAACATATCATTAAATTTTTATGTAATTTATATATTATCTTAAAATGGTATAATATTATATATCTAATATTAACAAATTTTATTGTATTAACTATTTGTCTTTTATTGTAATGTGGAATAAACAATAAATATAAATATTTTTAAACTTTTATTGTTGTCTTATTTGTTAAATGAGAGGAGAAAAAAGTATATAAATAGAATAATTAACCTTGAAATGACATTTGTCTAATGTGATATAGGAAGAAATGATACATGAGGAGGTAACCTTCAGTTAATATATTTAAATGCTATTTTTAAATACCATCATTATGGTGTAACCATAGCTCTAACTTCATAAGTTTGTAACGAATTTATATAATTTAAGATGTAAAAAGCCTCATATGCCTGCCCTTGTATACATAGTCATCTATTTGGCGGATGAAAGAAGAACTAACGAAACGATCAATAAATAGCCACGCATACTTAAAATGTCGGTTAAAATAAAATTCAACAGCTTAACCTTGAACACACTACGATCGATATTTATGTCACGAATACGTTTGGCGCTATAATAAAATTTAAATATGGCACTGTTGACAGCGTCAACAGTGTCAGCGTCAGCAGCAGCAACTAAAAGCGAAATGATCAATACATTTGGTCACGCCTACTAGGATTCGAGTTAAATAATTCAAAATATAACATCATGCGCTCAAAATAAATTTAAAAAATATCGCAATAACAACAAATTTGCTTGTGTTTTAAAAACGTTGCAGTTAACCTTGAAATTAAATTTGTTTGGTGCGAATGATACCTACAGCATGACCTTCATTTTAAATATATTTCAGTTAAATGCTATAGATAAATATTGCTTTAGAATATCACCTTGAGAATTTGGCTTTGATATTGGGGTGATATTGGAATTAATACAACGCATGCTTGAACAGCTGTATATATAAGGAATGGAGTATGTACGAAATTCATTTGTGAATAACGATCTCAGAGTGATATATACCAAAACAAAAGGAAATATGCTTTTGTGCGGTACCTGTGGTAAAACCTTTATGCGTAGTGACAACTTGCGTCGCCATGAAAGGGAATCTTGTACTCCCAGTGAACCTATGGCAAAACGATTGAAATTACAACATGATGAGCAATCAGCGAACAATCAAACAATTAAATGTTGTGATAAGCAAATACCCAGGAGTCAAATACATGCGCATCGAAGGTCATTGGAACATAAAACATTGTGTTGTACACCTAAATCTGATGGCGTTCAAATTATTAATACGGCATTTAAGTGCAGAATAATAAGTTACAGGGTGTATAGTGAATCAAAACATACAGACTTTAATGAGTTTTTTAGTAATGTGAAACATAAAATAATAAGTTTGTTGGAGGATGTCATTGATGTACATAAATCAATAAAAGTGAACATGGAAACGTTCGCAAAATGCATTCTACAAACCCGTGACACTTGCGACATAAAATCCTTTAATAGTTCCAATAGGATTCTGGACGAGTCTGTGGATTTAGATGACATTTTACAAAAATTTATAGATATGATGACATCGCAAACAAGTGAATTTGAGGAGAAAGATACTGGTAAGCAATTATTAGAAGACGAGGAACAAAGGTCGTTTACTTATATATAAAATTATTGTTATAGGTTGGGCCATCGAGGAAATATTGTATGTGGAGGTGAATATAAATAAGAACAGCCCACTTAGTGGATTCTCTTATATGAAGTTACCCAAGTTTTTGGAGAACAAGAGAGCGGTAATAAATATAAAAAATCAAGACCAGTGCTGTTTTGCCTGGACAATAACTTCGGCATTATATTCACCCAGGGGTCCAGTCCATGAGATGTCCTCACCTTTAAATTTGGTAGGTATGGATTTTCCAGTTAAATTGAAAGACATATCAAAATTTGAAACAATGAACAACATATCTGTGAACGTATACGGTTTAGATAGCACTTTCGAAAAGAATAAGCTAAAATATGAAATAGTGGGACCTTTGCGTTATTCACAAAATAAATTGAGATATCACGTGAATTTGTTGCTTATCACTAAGGAGTGTGGCCAAAATCATCACTGTACCGTATCATGTTCGAAAAGTCATTACTGTTGGATTAAAGATTTGTCGAGGTTGGTTTCTAGTCAGATTAACAATCACGAGCATAAGAAATATTTTTGTGACGGATGTTTAATGAATTTTGGTAACGAGAGTCTGTTATTGCGACACAAAAGACACGATTGTAATCATATTTACACCACTACACCTAGTTTGGAATTGCGTGTAGATAAATTTGGCAAAAGTGTTCCGGAAAATGTATTGAAATTTGAAAATTTTGAAAAACAAATGAAAGTGCCGTTCGTGGTGTATGCAGACTTTGAGTCTATTTTAAAACCTATTGGTACGTGTGAACCCAACCCCGGAAAATCTTATACATGCGAAACTTTCATCCACGATCCATTTTCGTTTGCTTATTTGATAAAGTGCTCTTTCAATGATTCACTATCGAAATTTGTGTTTTATAGAGGGAACAATGCGTCAAAAATATTTGTAGAACGTTTAGAGTCAGATTTAACCGAACTATATAACAATTTTTTGAAAAATATAGTGCCAATGACACCTTTGTCTGAGGAAGAGCAGAAAGATTTCGATAATGCAAAGGTTTGCGCCATATGTGAGAAACCATTCGAAATGTGGCAACCAAAGATAAAGGACCATTGCCATTTAACGGGAAAGAAAAGATTTGGGGCCAGTCATTCGGTTTGCAATTTAAATTATAAAATACCGAACTTTATTCCCATTATATTACACAACTTTTCCGGATATGATGCACATTTATTTGTACGCGAGTTGTGCTCAAATAAAGATAAAATCGACGTTATTGCTCAAAGTAAGGAAAAGTACATTTCATTTACAAAACACCTTTATATGTGCGATTATGTTGGAAACGACGGCAAAACAAAGAAAGCTTATTTAAAAATGAGATTTATAGATAGTTTCAGGTTTTTATCAACATCTCTCGAAAACTTAGCGGCAAATTTAAATGATAGTCAATTCGAGGAAACCGTTAAGTATTTTCCGGATCAGGAGCGCTTCAACTTAATTCGACAAAAAGGTGTTTTCCCATACAGTTTTCTAACAGATATTAATAAATTGAATAAAAGCGAGTTGCCTACAAAGGATGAGTTTTATGATAAATTGAACGAAACTCATATAACAGATATGAATACGAAAGAGCACAGAAAACGTGGAATATGTTTAATTGTCAAAGTTTGGGTGATTATTCCGATATATACTTGAAATCAGATGTGTTAATATTATGCGATGTATTTGAAAACTTTAGAAAATTGTCTTTGAACAAATATAAACTAGATCCATGTCAGTATCTGAGTGCACCTAGTTTAGGGTGGGAGCCATGTTGAGATTAACAAAAATAGAGTTGGAGCTTTTAACTGACATTGAAATGATACATTTTTTTAAAAAAGGTATTCGCGGTGGAATCAGTCAATGTTCCGGTAGAAAACATATCGCAAATAACAAGTTTCTTCCAAATTTTAATCCAAACGAACCTTCGTCTTTTATAACATATTTGGACGCGACGAATCTATATGGGCATAGTATGTCACAGTGTTTACCAACCGGGGGATTTACGTGGTTAACAGAATCCGAAATCTCCCAGTTGGATGTTATTGATATTCCAGACGAAGGGCCTTATGATTGTGCATTAGAAGTAGAATATCCTAAAGAATTACACGATGCTCACGCGGATTTACCGTTTTTGGCTGAGAATATGATTCCACCCGGTGCAAAATCGAAAATTTCCAAATTAATTCCAAATTTAAATAACAAAAGTAAATATATAGCACATTTTAGGAATTTGAAAGTTGCAATTAGAAACGGATTGAAGGTAACGAAAATACATCACGTAATTAAATTTAATCAGAGCGCTTGGTTGAAAGTATATATCGATCTTAACACAGAAATGAGAAATGCCACAAATAATAAATTCGAAAGAGATCTCTATAAATTAATGAACAATGCTGTGTACGGCAAAAGCCTAGAAAATGTTGATAATAGGAAAGATATTAAACTTGTAACTCACTGGGAAAAAAATTCGTCAATCGTTTGGGGCTAACACGTTAATCGCTCGACCGAATTTTAAGACATGCACAATTTTTTCAGAAGATTTCGTGGCTATACATATGGGCATATTGAAAGTTAACTACAGCAAACCTATATACCTAGGCTTTAGTATATTAGAATTATCTAAAACGGTGTTGTACAATTTTTTTTACGACACAATAAAAACTAATTTCGGTAATAAAGCTTCTTTATTGTATACTGACACCGATTCGTTAATAATCAAAATACCGATAACTTTTATGCTTTCATGAAATCGAATATAGATCGCTTCGATATGTCAAACTACAATGATGGAAATAAGTTTGATGTTCCAGTATCTCGCTCGATATTGGGCAATTTCAAAGACGAATTTCCATCTGATCCGATAACAGAATTCTATGGCACGGGAGCTAAAGCATATTACATAAAATCTATAAATAGTGAATTGAAAAAAGCTAAAGGAGATAAGAGGTCTGTTATAAAAAACAATTTGACCGTGGACGATTACAAGAAAATCGTAGATCGAGGCGGTTTAATTTTCAGAAAAATGAACTCTTTCCGTAGAGAGTTACACAACTTTTATACGGAATTAAAGAACAAAGTGGCTCTCTCTCTCATTATGACGATAAGCGTTTCATCATTCCCAATACTGTTTCAACTTTACCCTGGGATCACAATGATATCCAGTTCTATCAAACCGAATACGATAAAAATTTTGATTGGTTCGTGACAGTCATAAGCCAGACCGCTGGTATGAGTAATTTGGAAAACAATTTACAAAATTTAATTCGGGCACTTGAAGAAATTATCGAATAACAGGAAAATCCATAATTATCTGGAAAAAAAATTATATTGTTGTATATAACTTAATTTTATATTATTTGTAATAAAATGTACCTAACAATTATATCATTGCATGTGTTATTTATATTATGACATAACTAGCTTTTACCCGTGGCTTCGCTCGCAGAGTGATAGAAAATCTTTTGTACAAAATATTTTTTTTAATAAAAAGTATCCTGTTACTTCTAATACCTCCAAGAAAATGTGTACAAAGTTTCATGATGATCGGTTAAGTATTAAGTAGGGATATTATTATATTATTATATATTATTATTATTAGTAGGCTTCGCTCGCGGGTAAATAAATATAGAAAATCTTTCGTAAAAAATATTTTTTTTAATAAAAAGTATCCTATGTTACTTCTAATACCTCCAAGAATATGTGTACAAAGTTTCATGATGATCGGTTAAGTAGTTTTCGCGTGAAAGCGTAACAAACAAACTTACATTCACATTTATAATATTAGTAGGGATNTTCGGTTATACTTAAATTCAGAAGTGTATCCGTATGAACGTTGGAATTTGGATTTCGAAAAGAAACTAGATTCCGCAGCTTACTACGCCTACGAAAACTTTAGATGCAGTTTCTATGATAAATATAATCATGAACCGATGATGGATATTGGAGAATTCAGAAAAAATCCTCTATTTGTTATAGATTGTTCACATCAACCAGATGCCATGAAATCATCCACTGTAGACATAAAACTAGAGTTTGAAACTCGAAAAAGACATTTTCCTGACAATACACGAGTTTATGCATTGATAATTCACGATACTTACTTGACATACAATGCTTTGGATGGTTCTGTACATAATGGATTTAAGTAATCTAACGAACATTGTACAAGTTGCAACAATTTTTTTTGTGTTAATGTATTTATATATGTAATTGATTTAATGTTTTTTATGTATTTATCTAATCTATTTATATGTTATTGATTTAATATTTTTAGGTATTTATCTAACCTATTTATATGTATTTTTCTGTACCCATGTAACAAATAAGTCAATAATAAAAGTTTAAAATCATTTATTTATTTTATATATAACACATTATAATTGTAAGAATAAGACGGAAATATTTAATACTCTAAAATTCACTAATATGATATACAATTTACATAACGATTTGAAATAACACTACACTTTACAATAACACATTTAAAAATAAATCCCTACTAATATTATAAATGTGATTGCAAGTTTGTTTGTTACGCTTTCACGCTAAAACTATTTAACCGATCATCATGAAACTTTGTACACACATTCTTGGAGGTATTGGAAGTAACATAGGACACTTTTTATTTACAAAAAATATTTTTTACAAAAGATTTTCTATATTTATTTACCCGCAAGCGAAGCCTACTACTACTACTACTACTACTACTACTGATTAAAATAATAATAATAATAATAATAATATACAGGGTAGTCCACTTTTTTCGATCAAACTTCAGGAATCAATACATTATCAAAAATAATGTTAGTTTGCTAAANAATTTTGCATAAAGACCTTCACCACCATCCATATAAAATTCAGATTGAGCAATCTTCAACGTTCGAGATTACGCTACTCGATTAAGGTTTTGTGAACAAACGTTAGAGCATATCAATGAAAACGATAACGTACTGCATAATCTTTGGATGAGCGATGAAGCCCACTTTCATCTTACTGGCTTCGTCAACAAACAAAATTTTCGGTATTGTTAGACAATAACCCTCAAGAATTACACGAAAGACCCCTACATTCAGAGAAAGTAACCGTGTGGTGTACGGTTTCTTCGTTAGGGATAATCGGCCCTTATTTTTTTGAGAACCAAGCTGGGAACGTTGTAACAGTGAACTCTGATCGTTACGTCAATATGTTGAACAATTTTTATCTCTCTGCAATCGAGAACTACAGAAATGAAACAACGATTTTCCAACAAGATGGTGCGACATGCCATACAGCACGAGTGTCAATGGGTTTACTAAGACAATTGTTCCCCGGTCGTCTTATGAGCAAGAACGGCGATATTCCCTGGCCACCTCGCTCTCCGGACTTGTCGGCATGCGACTTTTTTCTTTGGGGGTACCTAAAAACAAAAGTGTTTCAAAGTAATCCCCCAAGGACTATCCAGGCATTAAAAGAAATGATTAGACTTGAAATAGCCGCAATACCGCTAGAAATGCTGCGCAATGTTATGGGGAACTTTGCAACGAGGCTGCAAGAATGTGTGCGAAACAATGGAGGCCACCTTTCGGACATTATTTTTAAAAAATGAACGATTGTGCACTAACATAATACTTCCATTCCTGTAGATCATGTTTTCATCAATAAACTTTACAAAAAATGGTTCTTTTAATGTTTTCTGAGTTTTTTTAAATCATCCCGTTTCATTGACTCACCTGTTATTATCATAGCAATCAGTACTTTGGAAACAGATAATGATATATCGAGGTCTTTCTAAACTGTTTGTTGTTTTTATAGCCCAGATATCAGTGGCGGTTTTTCGGAGTGTTGGTAATTCATATAAATCCCACATACGATATGCCATCTTAACTGTAGCATTAGCGCCACCTTTATTAATACGATTTAATAGTTTTAATTTTTGTATATCTCCAGGGACAATATGCCTTATCTTCCATTCAATTTTATTAATTTCAAGGTCGGCATCGACTTCTCCCATATAGCAATTCTTAAAAGATCGGGGAATTATCAGTATAAGCTCTTGCTTGACATTTAAATTGCCCCTGGTATAATCTTCTGCAAAACCCATAAGATATTTTAGAGGTAATTTCCCACTAAAAACATCTTGTTTTCTTCTGTTAGTCCCCATCCGTAAGATAATAGCGTTTTTAATTGCATTTGGCCACATGAAACCATTATTTTCATTGTTGTTGTTATACCAGGTTTTCGAATGACGGCTACTTGTTCTCCACCCATTTCATAACGAATTTCATCGAAATAAAATGCTAATGCGTTGTTGGATAAGTAGCACACTTTATTGGCATCGCTAGGGGTAAATTTGGCTTGTATATATATATACCAAAAAAATTATATATTGGGGATGTCGTCAATTGATGGTTGAAAGAAAACTCTTATTTAACTTAAACCAAGCTTTCGACAATTATTTATTATCTTTTTCAAGGTTACTGGTTCAGTTGACAGAGTTACATCTTAAAACTTAATGGATAGTATAAAATTTTTATTTTTATTTTCATTGTTCTGAATAGCTGTCTAGTCTCGACTCCTTTCTAGTCTCGTATCATTTCAATATATATATATGTAACTTTCGGCAATGTCAAGAATAAGATCTTGGAAGTGAATAGGAATGCGTATTTCATCGGAATTTCTGTAGTATGGTGATTCATATGGTTTGTATGTATGTTCGTGTAAACTCACAAGTGAATTGTCGAACAAAGGTTCATCAAACACATCCAACTTTGCACTTGTCCACGCCATTAATTACAAATATTTAGGTTTAAGTTTTAACCCAATTGACTGAAGAAAAATACGATCTCTAGCAGACAACTTAGGTGTTAACAGTTTAACGTTCTTGCTTGGAATAAATTTGTTCTCGTATGTGCTGAAAATTTTATCACTTTTTACTTGTGTTGATGATGATAACGATGACGATGATGATTGTTTTCTATGATTAAAACAAAACCCCATTCCGTATCGATATATCAATTTCATTCCTTTAGTTCTAGTTTCACAATAATTTTCTCACTACGAAAATCTACTAGAATACCATTATCATCCAATATACGTAATGTAATGTTGTCGATAAACTGACGTCCTTCAGGTCTTATAGGTATATAAATAATATTCTGAGGTTCCTTGGACAGTTTGAAGCCTGGTCCGACATCTATATCAAATTCGTATAGAGTGTGGACTTCTTCTCCATTCACATATGCTCCGGATACGATGTTGCAGTCAATACGAATTATTCTTACTTTCATAATGTCTACTGGTAGCGAAGATTTGTGTGCAATATTACCACCATATAACTTGTTTTCAAATCCTAATATGCTTGCTAATGAATGCTGATGAGCCAAGTCGATATCATATCTCGATACAATTTCACATTTCAGAGTGTTATTGTTGGCTCTTAATGTAAAATATTTATCAATTATAAAATTGTCGTCCTTGACATTGCGTCTTATTATAGTTCTAAAATACCTTGAATTGCTTATTTATTTCATTAAGCTCATAAGCTCCTGGCGGTAGTTCAATAAAAGTAGTAGGTAATTTATTCTTCAATTTGAATCCAATAACATTATTTTTCTCATCAACATTTAATATCGAATTGTATGAGTAGAATCCGTGTAGTCCCAATCCATATCGACAACTTGTGTCCAGCTCAATTGGGGGGTAGAAGTTAGAGCTTAGCACGCTCGAGTGTCCAGATAATGTGAATGTACGGGACATGACTAACGCATATAACTTGTTAACACTTTATTTTATTGTTGTTTACAGCAACAATTCAGATGTACTTCATCTCTTGATGTTGGGGGGAACGTCATATTAACCCTTGCAGTAAGATTATTCTCGGATGCTACTGTAATATCACGTACATTGCAATAACAGCACAAAAATTTTCTTGGTGCAGGTCCATCATTCACATCAACAGACTGGGATGTGTTATCGTCATTGTGATGTTCCAAACAGTATTGATATTTCAATATATCAATGTCATTTTTTAGATGTTCCGGTAATTTATCCCACACCCATGCGATTTCATTGGAAGCACATGTAATCATAACCTCTTTAGGAAAATCCGCTAATTGTTCCTTAGTCAATTTTGTAAGAGTTCGATGCTTGGAGAAAGCTCGTACAGAATCAGCCATCCTTTTAATTTTTTCACGTTCTTGATTTGGTGTTGTTGCACAATCCATTATTATTCAGAAATTTTAAACACAAATGTCCACACCACACTGTATTGTAGCTCTGTTGACGCTCGTAACTATAATAAATTTTTATTTTTGGATTTGATTTTATGTAGAAATATTTTACAAGCTCTTGGGTGGGGGAAGATCTCCAAAACTACCGTAGTAATTAATAATGTTACCGATTTTCTTGTATGCCACCCAGTGAGTTCCCTGACCATGTATACTATCTAAATTCAAAACAGCCGATTCATTATGTCGGGCACCTCTCTCAGGAAGATTGTCTCGCATAAATACACCTCGAAAATGTGGAATTTTTAAGATATCTGCATAATAGATAATATCTATATTGCTGAGAGCTCTTCGAGGTAGAGACTTTAGAAGTTTTTTGAATTGCTTGGGTTCAAATAAAGCCCTAAACCTGTTCGATATGGTTTTAAATATAATCCTTCGCCATTCTTTCCCAGGGATACAGATTCAATTTTTTTATTATTTGTTTTTTCAGATAGTCGTTGATTGGCATTTCTCACTTCGTTGATTGTTTTATATACCTGCAGCATAGCCAGCTAAACTTCCCAACGCCGATAGTCCTGCAAATATTGGAATTAGGTGTAAAACCATGGGGGTGAAACTAGAATGGGGATATGAGCAACGTGACATCACTTCCGGCCTGACAAGGTTTTTATGATTGGTGGCTGACAGCCTGCTGGATGACGATTGCACCCTGACAGATTTATTTAGTTAACCATTGGTTCTTATCAAATTTGTCACAAAATATTCGTAAATCGGAAACAGCGCGATCCAGAATTTCTGTCATCTGTCGGAAATATGTCGGTTTTGTTTTGGTGTGAATTTCAGGGTAAATTTAAATTTTGATTATTATTCCTATGTTTATTATCTAGATTATCCAACTTTTGAAAATAATAAATGACATTTTTAGAAATGCATTTGTTTATATATTTCATATTAGGAAGAAAAACATTAATACCTATTTACACTTCCATTTATATACGTAAAAAAAACGTTGTATTAACTTTCAGTAATTTTCTTCTCACACAAAACATATTAATCTTTTGTTTAATAAAATCTATTACGGTATTGAAATGACAATCCATTTAGTGTGATTTGTTTTAATTTAGTTCAAACATTTGAGAATACAAAAATATAATTTTGATAAAACTCCTAAATGGAAGTATGTTTAACAAATGTGATAGTAATGAAATTAAAATCTTCGTATAATTTAAAGAAACTTATTTACAGATATTTATAATTGCCACGTTCATCAGCGATTAGATTAAAATAGAAAAGAAGTGGAATATGGTACACTATATTGTATTACGGCTACCCAAGGGTGTGAAGTAGAATTGGAATGTAAGCAGTGTAATGTCCAGCCTCTCTTCCGACCTTTGGTTCTTGACAATTCATTAGACAGTAATTAGTTCCTGACAAATTGTTTATCATCACATAGCTGGAGTAGTTTTCCAGGAGTAGTACAGCGATTAGTTTCTATCGTCTGACTTAAATTTGTTTTACTGTGATGGCAAGAATGCACATTATAAGGTAAATTTTATATTATTTATTATATATGGCAAGCTCTCGGGCAAGCACCAAAGCGATTGTTTCTAAATGATAAACTTTTTTATAAATAAATTGTAATGTTAAATAATTTACATTAGATTCAAAGCAACCAACACCGTTAGTTTCATGCATTTACGTACTACAAAATACATTATATAATAATTAACATAAGAACGCATAAAGTAATGGACATTTTTTTTTAGGTTGGCTCGAGTTGTAATCTAGACAAAAATTCTCTAAGACAGACAGTTATTGATACATATGCTATATGAACTTGCAAGAGACACAATTCAAGGCTGTTCTAAAAAATATTTACAGAGTATTGCTGGAAAGAATACCATAAAGTTGGAAGATCTAACGAGAAGGCTAGCATAGTTAATATTTTGGTGAGTATTAATAATTATTACTGATCTGATGCATACAATTTATTATCCACTTAAATATATTTGATAAAGAAAAATATGTTTATGTTTTATATTCTACAATAATTTGCAATATTTTTCTGATGGAATAAACTCCAAAGTAATATATGTAATTATTTACTAATGCAAGCATCTTTGTAGATACTGTTTTCAAGTGCAATATTTAAGAGAAGCAAAATATGAAGAATTATTAGCAGGAAACTGAAAAATTCAAGAAAGAACATGTTCACTGAATGATAAAACCTCTGTGTTTCAATATCATCTATGTTGTCGATTACCACAACATGTGTTATATTTAAGATACGGTAGCTGTTGTAGAGCATAGTATCGATTTTAGTTAAACAGAGAAGAAAAACGTATCAATAAATAATTCTTTCCTGCCTGCCAAAAAAAATCAAGATTCTCTATTGACTTGATACTCGAAGTTCCAGACCAAATGTCTGGTAAGTTTATATCGTCGTTACGTCTTCAAAATGCGACGTGTATATGTTCAGTAAAACGCGTTAAGTTCTGCACATTCGATAAACAACATCAAAACGCATAATATGTTAAAAAACAGCTATCTTATTTTTTACAGAATTGTGACTGTATGCGGTGAAATAAAAAATTGTAATTTTTGAATAAAAAAGTCAAGAAACAGTTTCTTAACTCCACTGAACAATTTGATGAAGTTCACGTCATATTTTGAAGACGGCGACGAAATATTTTTCTTATTCAGTAATTTAAAATATTCTATAAAATTTGTGCAGTAAAAAAATCTCTTTTGCAGTATACTTGGCATTTGAAAAGAAAAACTTCCTTCTGAATGAACTATAATGGATATTAAGCAAATGAAATTTATTGAAGTTCTTGAGTCGTGGACATATAAATAGTAATGTACTTTTTGGGGAGTTCTATGACGAAATTGGATGATGCATAAAAAGAAATGTCCTAGTACGTATCTATGTTTAATTAGTAGTTAATACTTTTATAATCACTCTGCTCTAATTGATAATCGATATCTATTGAAGATTTTGAAATCGTTTTAAACAAATTTTTATAACTTATTTCATCCATATTTGCCTTGTACATATTAATATTTTTAACTAAATCATATAATAAGTAAATAAACTTGATAGTGTTATATCTCTCTTTAATATATTTCTTCCATTTTTTTATCACCCTGAAATTGTTAGCGTAAAGTAATAAATAACTAAAAAAATAAAAAGTAAATATTGTTGAACTTTGTATAATAGGACCTCATTTCTGTATAACTGATAATTTGTTTTTAATTTTTTTTCAGTGAAGGCTTTGGAGAACATTAAGAGAAAATTAATAATGGTTAGGAAATAAAATGTTTCAAAATGGAATACGAGAGTAGAAAGTGGTTGGCGATAACGTTAGGTATCCAAGTTGTATTGTATCTTTAAAAATATGATTATCACTATAAAATTACAATTTCAATATATCTATAATTCATGAGTAAAATTATAGAGAATAAAATTATTTTCTGTGGCTGAATTATATTTTCATATATAATGTTTGTTTTTACGTTAAAATTGTATATTTTAAAAAATTTTATATATTTATAAGAAAATAGCTGTACACACAAAATTACAAGGGAGGCATATCTTAATTTAAGGCTTGGTTTTTAAGGTGTTGACGAACATCGACAATGACAGCTAATGATCGTTACCAGAATATATTACAATGAATTTAATTAAAGCGTTTTTTAATGCCGAATGTTAAATATCCATCACCGGGCAATCATTGCTGGGGTTTATCCGCACCATAAATCTAAGCATTTATTAACTGCCTACATTTGAATTATAACTATGTAAGCACTTAGGGAGTGTGACTTTGTTTAAGGGGTGAATTTGTGGGACAAGTGAAGTGAGATCCCGGAATATCACACGAGTTGCATAAAATCATGTATCGTAAAGTATGTAATATCAAATGTGATTTTTTTCTAATTTTGACAAAAAATTAAAGCTTAGCTTTAATTATCTTACTTCATAAATTTTAATTCAGTGAGATAAAATCTAAATTAGTTTTGAAATTCATTTTGAGAAAGATGTCAGTATAGAAAAATGTAATAATTAAAAATGTTTTCACACGATTGAGATTATTTTATTACTGTCAGATGCTTGACAAGCCCTATAAGTAGAATTTACCATGTAATAATTTGTAATGTTAACTATACACATGCAGAGTTTAAATTGTTTTGCAATTTTTAAATACATTTTCATGAAAACATTTTTCAATCGTGAAAAAAAATAAATATAAGATATGTCTCCTAAGTGTATAATAAATTCTCGGAAATTGAAAAAATTCTTGGTTTCACATTGTTTTTTCAAAGATTTCCTCGAATTTGTTATAAGGCATTTACCAACCTGTTGTTTAATCTCTTGAATGCTTATGATGTATATAATTGGCATGAGCAAAGTCAATAAATAAATAGTGATTATGACGGGTATATACGCTGCTAAATAATTTGTGTCTGCTTACGATGGAAAAGTTTGCTTGTGCATATCTATTATCTATGAAGATCGATAGCTACTAGTGTGGTATAAGTTGTTTTGTTCATAACGGTGTAGATCTTTGAACGGGAATATTATTGTATCTCATATGTTTCACGAGTTTTACATACATATTTATAACGATTTAGCAATATATTAACTGAAATAGAGTCAGAACCGCTTGAGGTTATGTGTACATATTCAGGTATTGCTTGTCCCATTTTTCCGTTTACCGGTAACACGAGAATCCGAATTCCTTCTCTATATACTGATTGCAAGAATTATATGTATTTGCAACAATTTTAATATTATATTTGTTCTGTTTTTATTTTCTTAAAATTTAAATGCAGTATACTGTTTGTGACAACCACAATTCTATTGTAAACTGAATATGACGAATATGCTAGGTCAAAAAGGGATAACGCCAGCAAAGAGTGCACTTCTCGTAACGGATCAAGGCGTTCAAGTGGTTAATGTGCTATGTAATTCATGTGTATTCTAACAATTTTGTTTGATTATGAACTCTCACCGTGTTCATATAATTTACGTGTACCTATTTTTTTCTATAACTATTCATTAAAAATCGTTACATTTAAATATATTTTCAATAATACCTAGTAGTTTTACCTATCTCAGCAGGTAGTATTTCTGACGCCAATAATTGATGTAATTTAAAGTACACAAAATTGTGAATATGAATTTATTAAATTCATTGTTGATATCAACATTTTTCAAATGTTTTATTGGTATTATAACTGAATTTATGAATTCATATTTAATATCAATATTTTTACTTTAAAAATTATTTCGGTTATTTGTGACAGAAATATTACTTGCAATCCTTTATTACAAGCCACCCTGTATAATAAAAGCGAAATGACCCAGTTATGTATCATCAAGGCCGGCCTGCCATCGAAGGCCTTTTTAGTTCACCCTGACGGCCGGTAGTTTCGCTACGGTTCTGTTTCTCTCTTTTTCTTAGGTGCTCCGTTTTCTTCTATTATATATTTTATGGGTAAAACTCCACCAACTTTCGGGATCGGTATAATTCGTGGGGTGCAAATATTTCTTTTACCACCCGATGATTTCACATACTTTCGTGCTGCTCGCAAAGCGTATTGTGTTGCTTTTTGTGCGTTATTAGAAACGAAACGTTTACCACCAGCTTTTCGTATTTCATGTCGTACTTTGTGAACAATGGCACCCCCAAAGTTGACTTTTTTAATATTCTTCTTCTTCTTTTTATTTGTCTTCCTTTTGGTAACTGATTTGGATTTACAACCCATGCCTAGACGTTGTTTCGCCTTCATTATATTCGTAACTAACCAAGCACTTGCCTTTTCTTTCAAATTAGCGTCCTTTGATTTCACTCTGTTCCATGCACGTTGTTCTAGTTCATAATCTGCTTTATGTCGTGTTGGTAAATCTTTATAATTCTCGTAGCTTTGGTCATGAGTCATACATAATTTATCAAGTTCATTAATATCTTCGTCACCACGTGCAATCCGTTTTTTAAATTTTGTACCAGGTCCACAATACTGATAGCCCGGTAAATGTAATTCAAACGGTATTTTATCTATTAGAGAATTTACAAATCCTTTTCCTGTCTGTGACACTTTATGTCTAGATTGGTTGACGAACGGTATTAAAATGAGCAAAAAGAAATAATCAAATATATTTACTTATAAAAAAATATATATATNTGCCTGTAACTGTTCTGATAAAAAAAGTATTTCTTTAGAAGTAGATATTTATAGAATCTGGTATAAAATAAGTTTATTAATTTATCAATAAAAACCACAGTTTAGGTATTCTTTAAGTCAGATTATTTTATCATTTAAATAATGTGACACGTAGCAAATGTCTATATATCGATAATTTTTGCTACATATTCAAAAAGTTATCAGTTATTTATAAGGCTTAAAAAATACTTATTTGTTTTTATAATAACAGAACTTTTTGGATCCTATATATTTGTTTATTATTGTGCATTATATTTTTTTATTTCTTTCAGGTTATTGTTCGTTGATTGAAATTGCTAGAAATAAGAAATTTGTAATGTGCTGTTAAGTGGGGATTGACAAAAAATACTTGGCGCTTTGTCAGACCTCACATTAATCATAATTTATTCGTTAAACATATATTTGTTTATGTACATCATTTAATATAGTATATTTCTATAAATCCTGTAGGTTTTTTCAATTACTTCAAGAAAATAAGAAAACCTTACAACGCATCAAAGCAAACTTAAGAAAGAAAATGATTTTAAAAGATGGGTTCTGCTGTAACGACATTTTTTCAAGTCATTCCAAGAATGAAGAAGACATTCAATGCAGAATTTTCAAAACGTCATTACTGTTGTTGATTGTAAGTAATTTTCATTTTACAAATTTTACTTTTTATAGGTAATAACGTAGAAATAAGTAATTAAAGAATTAATTTGCTGTCACTTAAAAATATAAGAGAAAGACTATAAAGAAGAACTGAAGACCTGCATAAATCGAAGATAAACTCAACGCAAGATGAAGATAGTCATGGTGAAGAAAGTATGAATATTTCATTATTTTTTTGTATTAGAAAAATGAGTAACTAAAGGAGTCATTCATATAGAAATTTATCCATGTAAATCTTTACTTAATGTCAATTTCCATTTGTTATAATTTTTAAATTGAATTCATATGATTTTTTTTAAAATTGAATTGAAGAACTTGAAGAAAGAAGCAATACATGAAGATGAAAAAGAAACAGAAGCTCATAGACATGCTTATAGAAATACACAATATAATAAAAAATTTTAAATTTATAATTTTCATTTTTGTAAATTTAGATTTAAGATTGAACGTTCAGATTGCAATACAATTAAAGTATTTATACCATTTCAGATGAAGAGAGAAGACCTAGGGGTATTTTTGATCGGGACGATATTGTCGTCAATCCAGAGGAACGGTTTGTGTCAACGGAAACCGACAGATCGGGGACTAGGCAGCCCCACAACTCCGTAACATACAGTCGCTCCCATTCGGGCACTCCGAGAAGACGGAGCAGAAGCAGATCGCGCAGCAGGACCACCGACAGAGACAGACGTAAAATTGGAGATAGAGAAAGAGATAGGGATAAAAATATCGACAGAGATAAAAAAAGTGTGGATCCTCGGAGAAGCTTGGAGAAAGAACGAGGGAGAGTTCCTGACAGAGAGAAAGAGAGGAGTTCGGAGAGGGACAGAGATAAAAGACCGTACAAGGGTAGGCCTCATTCTAAGGATCGTGAGGAGGAAAGATATAGGAGGAGATCTAGAACTCCTTTGAGACCTGGGGAGTACAGACCGTCACACTCTGAGTCCAGACGCAGGTCCGGTTCAAGGGAGAGGGACCATACTCGAGATAAATACAGGTAAATTTAATTTTTAAATGAAATGTTATTGGTAAGTAGTGCAATAATTAAAAATAATAAATGTGACAAGCAATGGAGTTCGGTTATATGAGGGGGGACCCAAAAATAATAGGTCAGGGCGGGTCTGTTTTGAGGTGGACCAAATTTCATTAAAATCGGTTTGATAGTTTTCGCAAAATAATTTTTTGTATAAAATAAAAAAAAATTTCGAATTTTCAAAATTTTGGACAGCTTCAAATAAAGTATCTAGATACTTGAAAATTTTTTCACATAGAAAAGACCGCTCAACCTTTCAAATGGTTTTTGAAAAATTGAAATCGGTTGATTAGTACAGCACAGTAAATTTTTAAAGTGAGCACTTTTTTTTTTATTTTTAAACAATTAGATTATTTATTGATTTGCAATTTAGTTTTTTTCACAAATTACAATTTTAAAGTACTCGAAAAGGCACCTCTTTTAAAAGAAAAAATTAAACTCCGTTTATAGGTTCTTGAGATATAAGCGATCAAAGTTTATCGGCATTTACCGTTAATTTATAAACAATTTAGCAATAATCTTAGATCCAGTGACTTTGTATTTCTGAGTGTAAGCTGGAAAAAATTTTTCTTAGTTTAAGATGGAAAAAATTTTCAAATCTATAAGTTATCGGCAACATAGATAAATCAGCCGAAAAGCTGTTTCTCGCATGCGTGAAAAGTGACTCAAAACACGAAAAGTAGGGGATGGGGGCTTTCCGAGTACTTTAAAATTATAATTTGTGAAAAAAACTATATTGCAAATTGATGAATGTAATCTAATTGTTTAAAAATAAAAAAAACGAGTGTTAACTTTAAAAATTTACTGTAGCCTAATCAACCGATTTCAATTTTTCAAAAACGAATTGAAAGTAATTTTAGGTGGGGTCCGGATACTTTTGAAAAATTTTAACGAGGTCCAAAAAATATTACTATTTTTTTTTAATTTGCACAAATTTAATCTATCTACTAACCATGAAGAACTCAAATCACTCATTTTAAAATAATTTTTGGCGGTCCAGTATTTTACCTTCCGTGGTCCAGACCTGGACAGCGATCCGCCAGTTGCCGACTCCTGATCTAGATGCTTTATTTGAGGCTGTAAAAAATGTTGAAAATTCGAAAAAAAAATTTCAAAATTAAAAAATATATTTTGCGAAAACTATAGCACCGATTTTAATGAAATTTGGTGTGTTGCTTTATTATACTATAAAGTTTTTTTTACCAAAATTAGAATGCCCTTGGAGCAATTAAAACATTTAAAAAAAATTATCCAAAAAACTTGTGTTTGCCTTTTTTCAATTATTGCTATTTTGCAACATCGGTAACAAATTTAAACATTTTTAACTTTCAGTATATTGTGCAAAATTCAATTCTAAAACTTTTTTCCTCTTCAATATTCTTCCAAAATGCATAGGTTCTAAGATATCAGTAAAAAACTCAGATAAAATAGGCATTTTTAAAATTTTTTAAACATTTTTGGAATTTTGAAAATGCTCCGGATCTCGCCCAGATATAGGGATCTACACTTTTATTATGTGAGTTGTACTGAAGGAATTCCAGCCAATATTAGCTTGCCCCCTCCAAGAAGTGCGATATGTCGACAGATCCGCCCTGGTCTATAACCAGATGAAATTCATTGCGTATGCTGCTTTTGTAATTCGGGCTTCTCCCGCTAGATAGATATTATGTAACCCCTCCTAAGTCAGTCTGCCAAGTGGCATCACTTGAAACGGTTGTAGCGCGCCTCTGAGACAGTTTTCGTACCACTATTTCGATGTCTTCGATTTTTTAATATGGCTGATATTCGAGAACAGCATGCGGCACTCAAATTTTGTTTTCTGCTCGTTAAAAGTGTATCAGACGTGGCTGATATATTGTCTACAGCATATAAAGAACATACCTTAAAAGAACTCAAGTGTATGAGTGGTGATTCAAATGCGGCGACATGTCAATCGAAGATATTCAACACTCAGGTCGGCTTTCCACGTACAAGGATACTATTGATGTACTTGTTGAATTATTTGGCCTTTCGTGGAGTTCCGTGCAAAACATTTTAGCCGAATATTTACAAAAGGGATGAATCGTGGCACAATTGGTCTCCCGTTTATTGATTTCTAATCAAAGACGGCACTTGCCCTGACTTGTTGGACCACTTGGGTGTGGAGGAGAACTTATTTGACAAAATCATCACCGAGGATGGTTCTATTCAAGTTCAGTAGCACCAGAGCCTTATCAGGCATATCATCTCTCTGTGTTCCAACCAACCTATTCAGCAAGCAACTGTGTTCTTAATAAAGTCCAAAAGCTTCCTTGCTGATACTTCTCTCAGCTGCTTAGGTTTCAAAAAAGGTTTTCCTGTGAGCGTCATTCTACTACATGGAAATAAATCCTTTTGTTTGATTTTTGAATAAAAATTTTGTCACTATTTAAAACGACCAAATTTAAAATGTATACTTCATTCTGTCTAACCCTTTATTTCCACATCATTATCATTATTATAATGATTATTTTATTAGTTATCATTTTGTAATAATATGCTATTTTAAAATCTTCTGAACAGGCAACATTTACTTTTTAATTTAATTTCTTATAAGATAAATATTAATGAAACATTTTTCATAAAATTTTATACAGTTTTGTTTTATTTATAACTAAATCTGCAGTATGCGCTACGGGGCAATATTGTTTGGACTATATGTACATTTATAGCATTTGTGTTATTACCTTACCTAGTTGAGGCTTTATAATTTATGTACTATTGATACTATTTTTTTGTTGTACCTCTCGTTTTTTAAATTTTTCTGTCTTGGAAAAAATGGTAAAGACCAAAGTTTTAGGAAATTTTTTTGAGATTTCAAGGAAATATTTAAGAAAACAATTGACTATTGTATTTTGAAGGTACAAGCCATACTTTTGTTATTTTTTAGTGGAACACCCTGTATATTAGTTGCTTTTTGGAATCCTCTCCTCATTCTAATTACAGTTGTATATACATGTCATATATACAGGGTGTTCCTAAATAAGTGTCGCAACGGAAAACTGTAAATTCCTCTTGAAATGAGAAACATTCTTTTCCTCTTCCATATTTCTCTCCGGGCTTTCGTTTTCGAGATACACGGTGTCAAAACTTTTTTTCAGATTTTTGCCAATATCTTAGGAACTGTTTGAACTACAGGACTGAGCTTTTGTACACACATTACCACTATTAATAGCTACTTGTTGCAAATGTTGTTAAATTTCGTTAAAATTGTTAATTATTACTATCTATCTTTTGAATTTCAAAAGATTTTCGAAACGTTAGCAAAATGTTTGTTTTTGTTCATAAAAAGTCATTTTTCTTGAAAACGGTTGACTTTAGATCAATGAACCAAGAGAACTCTTTTTGTGTAAAATTCATTGGTGCTTCAGAATTTGCTGTCAAATGTCAATTTTTCCAGTGGCGTAAAAGTTTGAGGGGGGAAAAACCCTTACGATACCTTAAAATCTCCACCACTGGCACGTTCAATGAATTCGATAAGGGTGCGAAAAAGTAGCAATTAATAGTGGTAATGCGTGTACAAAAAATCAGTCCTGTAGTTCAAACGGTTCCTAAGATATTGGCAAAAAATTTAAAAAAAATGAAAGTTTAGACACTGTGTATCTCGAAAACAAAAGCCCGAAGAGAAAAATGGAAGAGGAAAAGAATGTTTCTTTTTTCACGAGGAATTTACAGTTTTCCGTTGCGACACTTATTTAGGAACACCCTGTATATGCTTTGACACAAAGAGAGGGATTAAAAAAAAGAGAAATATATAGGGTATTCCGTTTAAAAAAAGCAAACGTTTAATCTTTGAAATATAACAGTAAATTGATTTTTTTTAAATACATTTCTTTGAAATCTCGAAAAATTTTTGTAAGTCTTTGGTCTATTCATTTTTCATTAGATAGAGAAGTAAAAGAGGGGTATAGAATGTTACGTGAATGACGCTGTACATCTTCAGGACACATTCCAGAAGAAGCAGGTCAGTTTCTGTCGACTACCATAAGCCTTCTACCTCCAGAAAACCCAGCAGGTCACCGAGAAGGTCCGTTACACCTTCGAGGGACAGACAGAAATCTCCGAGATATGAAACGTCAAAGAGTAGGAGATCAAAATCTCCGACAAAGCCAGGGAGATCACATTACGGCGATAAGCGAGGAAGAGAACCGTCGCCAGGTTATAAGGATTCCGGTAAGAGGAGGAGCAGAAGTCCTTCTAGATACGAGAGGGAGAGAAGGAGATCTAGATCTCCTCGATACGTGGAGAGTGGCAGGAGCAGAAGGTAAGTTACTTTCCTAAGCATGAATTTAACCATGAAAGCCTTATTTCTTCTTGGCTTTTAGCTCGCCTGGTAGATACGAACGATACCCACTGAGGAGGTATAGTCGTTCACCAGGTCGGCACGATGGCCACAGATCCTCTCCAGATAAACGACGTAGGTCTCCGCACCCGCCGTTAGTCACTTTTAGTAGAAGCAGTCATAGGCGTACAAGTAGATCTCCAGGATACGATAGAGACAGGGAGTATCACAAATATAGAAGGAGCAGAAGTCGTTCGCCCAGAAAACGTAGGAGTAGGTCTCCCCATGAAGAGAGGGAACCGGAATTTGCATTTTATGAGGTAATTTTTTCTTTCTTCCTAGATAGCAAACTTTGTTTTCAGGCGTGTTAGAAGTTTGGTTGCCATAATTTTAATAAACAGTACACATCAAAATAGTCAAAAAAAATCTTTTATAACCTTTTTCGAGAAAAAAAATTTATCAAAATCTTCTAATTGATATACAAAAGTTTGGTATGATGCTTGTTGGTCGTCGCAAATGTTTTTTCTATTACGTTACTTTTCTCTAGGTTTTTCCATTTGGTTTTTAATTGTTTAGCATACATAAGTATTGTGATAATTCATGAGGATGATCGTGTTGCAATTCTACTGGAGTACGACATATTTATTACCATCGTTTCTACCAAGGGCAGTTGTCTATAGAACGACATTTGTGAGTTAAAAAAAATTAAATACAGCAATTAAGGGGGGGGGAACTTCATTAGCGGATGATCATAAATATTGCAGCGCACGAAGAATCCACCGGATGGATCAGCCACGCACGGATAATCGGGGTTCTACTGTATATTGAACTACATTTACAATTTTTTTCGATTCATATGTGTTGAAAATGCCAAAGTTATGGGCTGTTGTTCGAAGCTTGTCGTCCGAGTTGGTTGTTCTCGGGAAATGTGGAGGCTGCAATTTTGATCTGAAAGCAAAATTGTTGTCCGGTATTATTAATATGTTTTCTAAAAATATTGTCTATGCCTCCGTTTCGCTGCTGGGTTTCGTTGCGCGAATTTGTCGAATCCGCGGCTAGTGAGACTCCTGGGGAGGCGTAAAACGTTGTATTGCTCTGAGAAAAATAGTAATTTTTATTAAAATTTGACGAAATAACTTTCATTTGCTTACTTTCTTTTTTTTTGTACAAATTCCTTTTGGGGTTGAGACTTTTCGTAAAGAAGTCTCAAAAACTTTAGAAGATTGTTTGATGTTAAAATAAAGTCCAATTTATGGTTTTAACGCTGTCCGTAAGTCAGTAGTCGATTCATGTCTGGAGCGCAGTGTTATTGAGTTGATTTATTTGCTGCGTTGCCCGAAATAACGTCTAAAATCGATTTATCACGGAAAACTGGATACTGAAGGAACTGGACGAATTGGATGAATTGAATTCTTTTTATTGCGAATGCTATGCCGTGCGATATCGTATCTGGCTACCTTTTTTTGTATGACGATAGAGAGCCAGCCTACCCAATTTCGGTCCGATGGGAGACTGAGCGCCGTTTACCGCTGACAGCGATGTTCTGTAGGCCCCCCTGTGCGTGAAATGATTTGTGCTTATTTTACATTAGATTTAATGCAAAATCCCTGGTTCGGTGACAATATGCTCATACCTCAATGCGGATAAAATTTGCGAAAATTTAAGTTTTTACAAGTGTTTAAAATGTATCGATTTTCACAATTTTTTTTTTCACATTTCATAAAATGTCTGAGAAAAATGTGTTTGAAGATTTCCAAAAACTATAGTAGGATCATATTCGATGCAAAGTAATAAATCATTGCCTGTCAGGGGATACAGTACAGTACGGTTTTAAGGGGTCTAGAAATTGAATAATTTCTTTATGCATTATGAAGGGATGAAGGGATCAGTTTACGTTTGGCACCCCTGTTCCTTCAAAAATTCCTTTATTCTCATAAACTATTTATTTTAAATGCAATTTATTATAAATCCAATTTGTTTTTTCAATTCCACATATGTACTATATTTTACATCTGTGCGCGCCACTGTTGTTTAATTGTTTTTTGGAGACGGTCTCTGATTTACAACCAAGCTCGCCAGGTTCATCTTACGTTTCCTAAAAATGATGACACAACTTTATGGTACAGGTAATTTCGGAAAGAATAAAAAAAAATCGGTACTATTTGTTTAGTTTTGACGTGTGGCTCGAATTTTTTCCAATATTTCCCACTGTGGGGTGCACGAAAATTTGTCTTAAGGGGGTTCCCAGCCAAAAAGCGTAGCACCATCAGATTCCACATGTCATAAAACCCCCATGTACCAAATTTAGTGATTCTCGTACAACAGGGTTTTGAGATATAAATAAAAAAAAATTATTCTTAGGGGCAGATTTCAGGGGGCTGTATCTCTGAAAAAGGGGGCCACTTGGCAAAAATAAAAAATACGGGTCCTCTAAATTTGTCTGAAGAATCTGTGACCAAATTTTGCTGCATTAATTTGCGGAAACCCTATATAAAATGTTGGTATAATTATTGTAAGTTTCTTTTTCTCTAGGGAATCCCAGGTAGCGAATACTGGATCCCCGGCCCAATCCGTCCAGGCTTTCCGGGTATCCCCCGTTATTACCCCCCAGCATTTTTCCCTAGGATGCCAGGAGCGCCCATTATCATCCCACCTAGGATACCGATGGTGGCTCCTTATCCTCCACCGTACAGACAGAGACTGCCCATTTATAACAGCAAGCAAAAGCCGAAAGTTGCCAATCCGGGGTCATCAGGAGGTGACGGTACCGTTCCTACCACTGCCAGAGGTGAGACATCAGCTGGAACTAGTACCAGTCAGACGGGGGAGGGGGGTGTTTCTATACAGGAAGTATCGGATTCTGAAAGCCATAAAAGTGACAGGAAACTTCCCGATGAGGAGTCTAGGGACAGTCTACACGAGAAAGACTGAGTTTAGTTTGATTTTTGAACATGTTGGGGATTTCTGTTAATAATGGGTTAATTTTTTCGGTATACGTATATCTAGATTATGTATTTTTATTTAAAAAATAAATGTTTTAATTTTTGACTGTTTTCTTTAAGATGAGAAGGAAATTTATACAGGATGTAATGTGTGTTAAAAATTTTCTTGGTTCACATTTAAAAAATAAGTAATTGTGTCCTTGAAATCGTCGAAAAAAAAATGAAGTGATTATTAGATATGTTTCAGGTAAAATTTTTTCATCAGGGCATTACCTAAAGAACCCGTTATATGTGTGAGTCAAAATGATTGTAGAAAAATAATTTTTGGCACATATAGGGTGATTCACAAAAAGTGACCAAAAATGAAACTTCGTATTCTTTGGTGAATTTTAAGGGGTTTTTCCTATAAAGTTTTTATCTAAAACGCTTTGTTAAAAAGATACAGGGTGTTAAACTCAAAAAAATATTTTTAATTTTTTTAAATAATTTAAAAACTAGTAAGTGAAATAATTTGAAATGGGGTGCATGTGTTTATTTAAACATTGTCCAAAATCTGAGGCCTTTTCATAAATTTTAAAAAACCTTATAAATGTGCTGTAATTGACTATTTTGGAAATTTGTTATGTTCATTTGATACATAATTGTATTTCAAAGAAAAAAAATCTCCCATACTCGAAACATTAAAATTAATCATTATGAGTCCAAAAAATTCAGTGACATAGAAATATGTTTCTATCTGTTATAATTGCTAAGTAAATCTTTTTTTATTATTGTTAATTACTTACTGCATTTGTTACAAAAATCAACAAAAATATACTTAAACATTTTTTTCTTAGGAATTTGAAATTCTGACATTCCCAATATCTCCAGTATTCCCAGTACCTATCCCTGGTCCATATCGATATAATTGTATACAAATTCAATGGACTTTTATTTAGTTAGCTTAAGTTTCATTAATTTACGTCAAACATAATCTCGAATATCAAATCCTGTAACCTGCAAACAGCAACTTTGGATTGATATATTTATCCCAATTATTTTGGTATCAAAATTATCTGTTAATATTCCTGTTCCTTCATTAAAATACACCCTTTACCCAGGGTTAAAAAAAAAATTGAAGCTCGTGCTTTTAAGACTTGATTTAGGCAGCTAAAACAAAACAAATACGATGACAAAATTTTGGAATTGACCGTAATTAAAAACAAATATTAGAAAACAAGATATCGTCCGTATATGTGTTGAATAGGTCCCTCCTATGTTAAAACAAACATTTGCATAATGTATATATCTATAGCACATTTTCTTGTATTAATGCTACAACAGGATGTATATAAGCTATGACATCTTATACCTGCAGATAATCCCCCCCAAAAAAAATATTCAGATCTGGTGATCTAGGGGTCCACTTCTTGCATCTATAACCCAAGAAATTTTTCGTTCAGTACCGTAGGAAATACAAGAGAAATTTCCTCACTGTAAAATTCATTAGACCATTCTCCATCCAAAATAAAAGTTTGCATTTCAAAAATGACTAAACATTTTTAATCCGAATAACTTTCTCAAGGAAAATGTAACCGACTTACATCATATCCACTGGCTTGGGTTGAGAATTAATTTCTGCACACTGACTACCCTTTTTATGCAAATTGTGCTGTGTAAATTTCATCTTAATATTTTTCTTTGGAAGGTATGTAAAGATGTAACATTTTTCCAAAACTTTTAACAGCTCGTATTTTAAAAACAAAAGTTCCTAGTGTTCGTATGACATAAGGTAGGATATTCCTTTTAACCCGATATAGAACTCGACAAAGTAAGGAAATTTTCAACCACCTTTTTAAAAATCTAAAATAAAGGATGTTATTTGAAATTCTTCAGAAAATAGTAATTTGTGTTTTCATTTCAACTCGTCAGTATGTCACATTAAGTCAAGATGTCTCATATTAAAGAATAAACCAAAAATAATTTGGGACAACCTCTTGCTTCTAACAGCAAGCACAGAGTTCTGAATACGCCGAATGATAGCTTGTGTGTGAATAAAAACAATAGTAATAATTTCCAATAAAGGGTGTCCCGAAATTCATACAACAAAATTTGGTCATAAATTCTTAAGACAAATTTAACCCTTTCACTGCTCCAGACGTATATATTCGCTAAAAATTTATAGGGCTCAAACTGCTCCAGACGGATTAATTCGCATGAATAGTTAAATTGGATCAGGCTGCTCAAACCATATATATTCGCTACCATGCGCATTAGTGACTCGGTTGTTGCAATTGGTAGTTTTAGGGAATTTTTGTGGGCAGAGCTGATAGCGATTGTGGCAATTATTTTTAAGGAAGAAGGTATTTACTGGTAATAATGCCAAGATTGTTTATCTCTTTTTCAGTTTCTATTTAGTACAGATGTCAATATATTCCGTTTTATTTAAAATAAAATCGTCAAAATATCTAGAAAATTGACAAAGAACTGGAAAAAATTTTAGCGAGGAGCATAAAATGTGACAAGATAACAAAACCCCGAAAAGAAATTAAATTTATTGAAAAAATACGGTATAAACATAATTTAATGTTACAAATTGGTGAAATAGAAATAAACGGTATATAAATAAATAAAGTCATTTGAACACAACGGTGTCCAGCATGGATCCCAGACACTGCACGATGTTATTCGTCATGAGAATGTCGACTTTTTCTTCCAAATGTCTCTTTGGATCTTGTTTGCCAACGTTTTTAATCGCCAACTGCTCGGGTGTCATTTTCTCCTCTTCTTCCAGGGCTTTGTTGTAGTTCTTCGCCAAGTCTAACATATCTGCGACAGTTCTTTCATTGACACTGCAATTGTCGGAGTAGTCCGCTAAAGTGAGGCCGTCCATCCAGGACTTTTTGTGCAAATTGAGCAACATCTTTTGTTCGAGCTCGTTTTTTCGGTAGTTTATACTGATCGAGTAGTAGTGTCTATTCAACCCGTGGATCAGGGCTTGCACTGATGGTTTTTGTAAGTGACCCAAATTTGATGTTGTTTGGCGCGGTTCTTGACCCAGAACCATCATATTTGGATTTATTAATCTAAAAAAATAATAGTTTTTTTGCTTATTTATGAGTCAGGACCCATTTTGTTTATGAATAAATATTATAAGCACAATAAAATAAATTCTCACCTGAAAGCGTCAATAACAACTTTTCCCTTGACCGACTGTATGGGATCTACGACTACAGCTACAGCTCGTTCTGAAAGAGCTTCGAAACTCTGTTGTGTGTTAATATCCACTCCAGACAACCAACACCCAAAACCTGGGTGAGAATGATACCACCCAACCACCATTTCAGGCCTACCTGTTTGTCGCAACATATCCAACATTTTTGCCTGAAATACTGGATCGACTGCTTCTACACTCACCCCTGTGCCTGTCTGGGGCATAGCAAAGACGTCTATTACCCTAACTGTATAATCATCCACAAATTCACCTAGAAATTTCGTAAGTTAAAAGGGCAAGTCATCTTAACCTCAAATTGCATACCTAACATAAGACCCATAACTTCCATGGGTACTCCTGCACGTCCGTGCTTCAACATTTTCAGGAGGGCTAGGGAAGATATATAGACTTGTTCGGCAGTGTCGACAACGGGGGCATCAGACGGGGGTGGTGCCTGGCTCAACCCGGGCATACCGCCACCGAGACGTAACAAGCGATCCATGCTTTAAAATTAACAGAACTGTATATTAATCATTCAGTTATCAATGATGTATCGATGTAATTATTCTACCTTTTTACTTAATTTAGTCACCGACTTACACTTTCCAAAAACTTAACTACAATTACTTTGTTTTCACTTTTCAGTTGAATGTCAAAGAAAACTGAAAATGCAACTCATGACGTTTCATGTATGCCGGTAAAGAAGAATATCAGTTGTGCCAATAAAGGGTGTGCTCAGAATTATCTTAAATGCTCAAATCGATCTCCTCCGACACAGACAAGACTTAAACGTACTTAACAGACGGGTGAAGGCGGCTCTGGATGAACTGGCCCAGGACAACTGGGCTAGGCACCTGGAGTCGCTGGATCCACAAGACAACAGCCTCTGGAAAACGCAGAGGGCCCTGCGACAGACCGCTCGCCGTAAAATTCCTCCAATCCACGGTAGTGTGGGGGTGGTTTACACGAACCAGGAAAAGGCCGAGGCTTTCGCCGATAGCCTGGAACTGCAGTGTAGACTGCCTCAGCTGCCCGACGAAGACGAGGAATTCGAGATAGTGGCTGAGCGCGCGGCCCGACGCGTCGACAGAGAGCCAGACAATGACATAATCCCCCCCGCAACACCTGACGAACTAAGACTGACAATACGCAGACTTAAAAACAGAAAAGCCCCCGGACCCGACAATATACATAACACGACACTTAAACGACTACCACACAAGGGCCTCATGGCCCTACTAAACATAACAAACGCGACACTCAGACTAAGACACTTCCCTACCCGCTGGAAAACAGCAAACATAATCCTTATCCCAAAACCCAACAAAGATCACACCATCCCATCCAACTACCGGCCCATTAGCCTGCTCCCGGCTATGAGCAAAGTGGTAGAAAAAATTATCCTAACCCGTCTAAGAACCCACTCCCAAGAACTGCAAGTCATTCCAGACGAGCAGTTCGCCTTCCGACCCAATCACTCCACTGAACTCCAAATCCTTCGCCTTACCGAGCACATCACGGCGGCCTTCAACAGGGGACAGTACACTGGTGCTGTCTTCCTGGACGTCGCAAAGGCCTTCGATACGGTTTGGCATGAAGGCCTACTGATGAAAATGCTCACCAACCAATATCCCATATCCTTTACCAAACTCATAAAATCCTACCTACACCACCGAAAATTCCGCATCCAAATCCAAGATTCCCTTTCCACCACCCGTCCCATGGAGGCCGGTGTCCCCCAGGGCACCGTCCTGTCCCCACACCTATACACCATTTACAACTCCGACATCCCACATCCCCCCAACACCAACATATACTTATACGCCGACGACCTGACAATCACATCCCAATCCGTAGATCCTAGATATTCCGTCTCCCTCCTCCAAAACTCCTTAGACCAACTTGAAACCTGGTGCAACAGGTGGAAAGTCAAAATTAATCCCAACAAAAGTTCGGCTATCCTTTTTACCAAACGAAAAATCCCACAAAACCTCGACAGACTGACACTATCCCAGGAACCATCTCCTGGAATCGACAAACACGATACCTGGGCGTGACGATGGACCAGCGTCTCACGTGGAAACCGCACATCGTGGAGACGGTGGCGCGAGCGAAGACCACCAGGGCTAGGCTCTATCCCTTACTCAAAGGTGGAAACACCCTCAGTTTAAGGAATAAGCGAACGCTTATCAAGGTGGTACTTCAACCGCAGCTAACCTACGCCTCCACGGCGTGGGGTCACGCGGCAAAAAGCCACTTAAAGTCATTACAGGCTGTGGAAAACATAGCCCTCCGCACGGCCACCGACGCGCCCTGGTACGTAAGAAACACTGACATATTACGAGACTTACAATACACAAACGCTACACAGACAATAAGACAAAACGCGGAGAAACGATTTGACGTAGCCGCTAGACATGACAATCCCCTCCTCAGGCAAGCCGTTGACTACGTACCCGACGTGACCGACAAACACAGAAGACCTAGACACCAACTTTTTGACCCTGGGTGACCACCCCAACGACTCCCCCCCCAACCTAACCTAACCTTTTCTGTTTCAGAGACAGCCAGAATCAAGAAACGAAGACAACGACACATACACACCCCCCATACCCTCCTTTCCCCTCCCCTCCCGCGCTGGGCTAAGGGCCACCTTAGCAAAGCGCGTCCCAGGCTGCATAGCCGCACTATCCTACCCAACCATACCACACATAAACATGACACTACCCCCGGGGTTTACACAGACGAGCCGGCGAATCAAGAAGAGCGCCAGAAGAAAGGGCCCTAGCCGGCGGGGCCCAGCCAGGACAAAAGGAGGTCCCACAAAGCGCCTACACCGGCCGCATTTGCGGTCGGGGTAGACGACGGATGGGGCCCACCCACGAAGGCTGTCCAGGCCTACACGAGATGAGGCAGGATAAAGAGGGATAATCCCCCTCGATCCCAAATCATTGAGGCCAATTTCTAGCCATGGAATAATGGCGCGATGTAGTACATGCTGTAAGGGTATTGTGTGTTGCCAACTAATAATTTTCTTCCATTCCAATGATTTGTGGTTTATGATACGTTTGTGGTTCGTTGTCATTTTTTTATATTTCATTCATTATCATGCAAGAGCAAGATAGTAAGAAGGCGACATTTTGATTTTGTGTTGTGCGTTTGCAAACCTTTCGTTTTATAACGTAATACAATGGGATCCACAAAGAATGATCCTGTATCAAATTCTTCTAAAAATAATGGCAAACCTTATGGGAAAGTATTGATTACGTTGAAAAATCAATTATTACCAGAAGAAAAACTTTCCCCAACTCCGTCTCAAATAGATGGTTTGAGTAGTGACACAGAAACAGATTTACGAATTTATGGTTGTGAATTAATACAGACGGCAGGAATATTATTAAAATTACCACAGGTACATTAAGTTTATTAATAGACTTAAAATTGTTATTGGAGGTCATTTTTCTAATAAATTTGGCCGATATTTTGTAGGTGGCAATGGCTACTGGGCAAGTTCTATTACAACGGTTTTATTACTCAAAGAGCCTCGTGCGCCATCCTGTTGATCACACAGCGATGGCTTGTGTCTGCTTAGCTTCCAAGATAGAGGAAGCTCCGAGAAGGGTTAGAGACGTGATCAATGTCTTTACCCACATACGCCAAGTTAACTCGAACAAGTAAGTTGTACCATTCTATTTATCTATTAAAAATTGACTTCTGAGGCATAACAATTTCCTTTTCTATTTAATCTGATTATATTTTTGTAACAAAATATGCAATGATGAATTCGAGGAAGCGTTGTTAATGTCTCCTCTTGAATTTGATTATAAAAATTTGTAATCTGCAGTTTTAATAATCATACATTAGGTAGCCAGAAAGAAAATACATCAACTATTTTGGAAATTTGGAGGTTCCAAGCATCTGTAATATACATTTTTTTATGTATTCTTTTGCTCACTCAGAGAGGACAATTTAGTCTTTAGTAAACCAAACGTAACTTAATATTGTAGTTCATGACTAGTTGCCACATAGTCTTTGCCACAAAGTCATTTGGCAAGGTAATTATTATTTAAAATGCTCTAAAATTATTAGCTACATTAATAGGGCTGTCAATCTAATTAATAATTAGGATAATGAAGCTGTGATGGATTCTTAAGCATCAAGTTGTCGAGAATGTTATATCTATCTCATATATTAAGCAAGGTACAGCTAGTACAGTTGCAAATTGCAAAATATATTACTATTCGGCTAATTAGTTCTGTACAATCATTTTATGTTAAAAATCGAAAAATACATTTGTCACAGTTTTTGCACGAATATGTTTTTTTTTAACATATCTATCTACAAGGTTGGCAACCCTATGACATATTTCTGCAATTGTATCTGAAGGTTTTCCAAATTTTAAATGTCGAGATCAAAATTTGGAAACCTAATAACCTAATCCGTAATCGGTTCTTGTGTTCGTGGTGTGCCTAAGAAATACTCAAATATTATTGTTAATTTACAGAGGCTCCCAAAATGGCTCTAAAGGGCCTCTGTGTGTGAAATTCTTCATGAAGCTGAGTGGAACCTAAAAAAAACCACCAGACATGAATACAACTAGTAAATCGTCTTCCAGCTTAAATCACGGTATTGGTGAGCGCAATACTTTAATCTCAACATTTTTTGGATACTTAAGTAGTATTTTTATTAATGGATCATATGGAATATCAAAAAGGTGGGTTACGAGGAATACTTGAGTACAATTTTGATATGTGAACAGGTAAAGTACGGAAATGTGGATTAAAATAGTATCTTTTATAACATTGTGTAATATAAATCTGGCCTATTTAAAAATAATATAGCAAACATGTTGCATTATACCCTTTTAAATATTTTTTTTGTAAACTATTGTTATATATACTCATATTCCGAAAATTTGGTATTTTGCATTTTCTTGAAAATTTCAGTTTTATGATTTATGTATTTTAGTAAATATGGAAAAAAATTTCTTTAACCTGTTTCTTTAACTAGTCTGGAAATGGTAAAAAATGCATTAGAAAAATAGTTACTCCTTTATTGTTCTTTAAAAAACAAATGAATTTATTTTCATGCGAATTTAAAATAATTCAATATATGTATTCTGAGAATACAGCAGTCAATTACATATATACACGGTGCTCACTTTTAAGGTGTACTGAACTAGAAGATGTACAGAGTTGGATAAATTACAAAAAATTTGTATATCTAAAAGAAATTGGGGGTAAGTTGTTCCTGAAATAAATTGAAAAAAGTTAAAACTTGTCTTTTCTTAATATCTTCCAATATCTTTTTTATTGAAAGCGGAGTAATGAAAATCGTTGTGTATACAACAAACGATATGCTGTATCTATTGCAAGGTTGAAACATCTGACCTAGATCCTTATCCTTATGTAATCAGTTTTTGATTTTCTTGTGGACACCATATTGGATTTTTGCAACATTAGATGAAGCACTAAATTTCGAGTTCAATAATGTATAATGCTTGGGCGAAGAGATTTTACTAAAGGCTAAAAAATGCCAATTTTATTATTTATTCAATTTTATTGTAGTAGCCATGAAGAAACAAACGAAAATTTTAACATTCTGTTTAAAAGTAAATAAACTATCTTTTACTGTTGTAAATAAGTGTTCATGTGTTTTTATTATTTATTTGTAATGACACAATATTCAATAAGTGAAAAGCTAGACACTTTTACGTTGTATTATGAAAAATTAACAAATTAATAATTAATAGAGAGAAGTAAATATAAATTATATAAATTGTTCAAATTATTTCTCTCTGTGTTCAATGCAAAGGAGTATTCTACAACTTATGTTTTTTAATAAATCTTGAATTGTTTCCGGTGGAATTGATTGAAGCACTTCTTTTATTTTTACTTGCAATCGTTCGATACACAAATAAATTTTAAAAACACTTGAACACTTATTTACAGCAGCAAATGATGGTTTGTTTACTTTTAAACAGAAATGTCAAAATTTTCATTTGTTTTTTAATGGCTACTACGAAAATTTAATAAATAATAAAATTGTCATTTTTTGGCCTTTAATAAAATCTCTTCACTAAAGTATTATACATTGAACGTTGAACGTTGAACTAGAAATTTAATGCTTTATATAATAGTGCAAAAATCCAATATGGCGCCCATCCATATCAAAAGTTAGTTATCAAAACATAAGAATATAGGAGGTTTGGAAGATGTTTCAACCTTGCAATAGATAGAGCATATTGCCTTATACAGGGTGATTCATTAACAATGGGAAAGTTGAAAGCTGAAGATACTACATGTGAAATGGTAACCATTGGCGCAAACGTGCCTTATCTGAAAGTTAATAGTTTCAGAAATACAGGGCGTTGAAAGTTAAAATTTTAAATCGTATCCGTTTTCGAGAAAACTCGATTTAACTTACACTATGTTTCGATAATATGAGAAATTAAAAGCGAAACAAACCAAGTGTTTCTTCGTGTTATTACAACAATTAACAATAAAACAAATAAAATACGTAATTATGATTTAAAGTAATTGTTCGAAGAATCCACCGTCGACACTGATACACTACACGTTTTCTGAGAGATCTTCAAGTTTGAAACGACATATTGGGATTGCGTCTGACTTCGTTGGCAGCGATTTGTATACTTTGCCACAACTCTTCACAGGAGCCAACAGATTCTTTTTAAACTATATCTCATTCGAGATCAAATAGATAAATCAAGAGGATTGAAATCCGGACTTCTGGATGGCTAATCAAAAATGATTACATGGCCAATCCAGCGATTTGGAAAAACTGCATCTAAATATGCACGCACTGGCCAAGAAAAATGTGGTGGAGCTCCGTCGTGCATGAACCACATGTCTCTTCTTAAATAAAGTGGAACTAACCTAGATATTTTCAGAATAATCGCAAAAAAACGATTTAAAATTTTAACTCAACACCCTGTATTTCCGTAACTATCAACTTTCGGATAAGGCATGTTTGCGCCAATGGTCACCATTTCACGTGTAGTGTCTTCAGCTTTCGATTTTCCCATTGTTAATGAATCACCCTGTATATACATACATACATACCGATTTTCATTACTCTATTTTGAATAATGAAAAAGATATGGAAGAAAACCGAGTTTTAATTTCTTTTAGCTTTACTTGAGGAATGGTGCAACTTAGCTCCAATTTCTTTTCATAATCCGAAATGTCATGAAAATATGTAATTTATTTGTAATTTATCCAACCCTGTATATCTTCAGTAGATACTAATAATGATAACCTTAAAAGTGACCACCCTGTATACTATATTATGTGTGGATTTTATTTCAATTTCATATTTGCGAAAGTTTTAGTAAAATTTTATTTTGATCATGTATGTCGCTACACTGTGAAATAGTTACTGCTATTTTCTCATAATTCCTTTTATAATATAATGTGGGCAACATATATTTTTCTTATTTTCAAAGATACATTGAATATTTTTGGAAATGACTGAATGTTTATTATAATAATGTTTCTTCAATATACAACATTCCAACGCAACCTTTGAATTTTATGTTTAGGCCATAAAAAATATGTTAATGGAAAAATTTCCAGTATCATTGGGTAATGTTTTTATTCCCAAATATATTTTTTACAGGCTGGAAAACTAGTTGAAAAGCAACAATGAAAAGGATAGAAACTATGTACGGGGTGGGTCGAATTTGACACTTAGGAGGCTTCTCCTTTCTTGAAAATATGAAAAAAAGTAGTTTAGATGTCACAGGCTTGAATTTTGAGAAATGTTGAATGAGAATTCTTGATTTTTTTTTAAAGATACACGACGTTTTTTAATTTTGGCCATTTTCTATTATGCTCTATGATTTTGTTTATAAACATTTTTCAGTTATAACAAATTTATTTCTTTAAATTGAACAATCTATATATTTTTTTATTTTCGAAGTCTGAATAAAATTTTTGTTTAAATGATGTAGTAGATGTATTTCCACAAAAATATGTTTCAAGGTATAAATGCCAAAAATTATTTTTTTTTGTAACGTTTTTTGGTACAATTCAGTGTACAATCCATTTTTTTTTCGTCCGTACATTAAAACATCCGTGGCACATTAACTGTCTGAAAAAAAATTATTTTGTGTGTATGATACATCATTTGAAAGAAATTTTACACAAATTTCAAAAGTAGTAAAATACATGTGTTCCTTTTTAAAAATATTAAGTTTGCGATATAATTGAAAATCTGGAAATTATAGAAAAATATTGCTTAGTCCGCTGAATTCTACTTAAAAAATTGTAAAAAAAACGCTTTACACACATTAATTAACATCATAGAAAGTAGCCAAAATTAAAAAACGCCCTGTATCTCTTTTTTCACCGTTTAACTTTCCTCGAAAATCGAGTATGTAACATATAAACTTTTCATATATTTTCGAGAAATAAGGCAATTCCTCTAAAGTGACCCATTTGGCTCACTGTTTACAGGTTTTTCACGTAAAAGATGGATTTTTTCACAACACTGATAATATCAATCAACACAAAAAAAGTTGCAAGTAAAAGCTGCGTTAATCAATTTCTTTAGGTTTTTAAATATTTTCAGTTAACAGAATGTCTCATTTCTTCTGAGTGTTATTAATTTTATTTCTTGTATTTTTTTTCATTTTTTTAATTTCTCCTAACTATTGCGGTATTTGATGTTTTTAAAAAAATACATTTGCAGCATCCTTAAACAATACAAAGTGCAGTTTTAACCATTCATTTAAGTATAAAAAACCTGTTTTCTGCATCACATTTCAAATAGAAAAGTAATAATTCCAGAACACAGAAGTTCAAAGTTTGCAATCACAGGTATTCTGATTTTTTAATTTGGCCCCAACATATCCTAATAAAATTGAAAGAAAGTTAAATTTTTGATCTACCTGTTTCAAATTCTGTTAAGTTAAAAAAATAAAATATTAGAAATAGAGAAGTAAGTAATGCAGAAGATAGGCTTTCTTATTCTTGAACAAATGGCGAAGGCCGCATTTAATCATGTTTAGTTTGGCATAAATTTGATATTTTTGAGGATGCTCCAAATGTTAATTTTTTAAAAGAATATCTAATATCATTGAAATGGTATGACCTAGACGCGATCTTTGTTTATCAAAGTAGAGCTTAAATTCAGCAAGGAATTTAAAAATGCAATAATATACACAGTGTTTCATTTGAAAAATGAAGTTGGGTAATGCCCAGAAGAACTGAAACATCTTGTATAACTGAAAACATATGCTTTAAAAGGCAAAGAAACTTATTTGGTGCAACATTTTACTTGAAACAATTTTTTGTATTATTGATATTACCAGGAGCTATGGAAGAATCTGCCCTCTGCAGGACACCCTGTGTTTCCTTATATTTTTTATTGCAAAATTTTATAATTAAAGGACATGCCTTGAATATACAAGGTGTTAACGAAATAAGTACTCAAATTTGGAGAGTATGTAAAACATGTTGAAATATAATGAAAAGTAATTTTCTCATGGCACGATTTGATACATTTATTTTGCAGTAGGAATTTTGAGCGACTAATGAATTATTGAAATAGATTTTACTAGAAAACGGTTCATGCTATTAAAATCTAACAAGGGTACCTTTTTTATGCAAAATATGATAAATTTTCATATTTTCGATTCAGGAAGTAGAATAAATTGCATACAAAAAAAACCATGATCCCGTATTTTCTTAGGCCCCTGTAGCAAATTTTGATTTGTTTATTATGCCGATTATTATGCATATAAATAGTAGTACAACCCCAAAATTCCGTGATTTAATATTAAACCGTTTTGAAGTTGTGAAATAAAAACCGTTTCCTGAGTTACCCCTTCAAGGGACTGTATCTCCCTTAGGGGCCGCCACTGACAAAAACTCTACTAAGGTTTTCGTCATATTTCGACATGTTTTACATACTCTCCAATTTTGAGTACTTATTTCGTTAACACCTTGTATTATAATTTATTCAAATTTAGCTTTTTTAAATATTTTTATTATTTTATTATATTTACATGAAAACTTACATTACAAAAATGAATTGAATACAAATTCATATACATTTTAAACTGTCATTGAAACATACAAATTCGTTATTTCATAAATTGTTTTTTTTTTTAAATTAACTCGTATCACAGACATTTAAACAATAATAATTTAATTTCCAAGTAATCATTTACGATATATTGAAATATACTGTTGAAGTTGTTAAATATCTTTAAACTGAGTAAAAAATTTGATTTGAAATATAATGGTATGTTCCAATGATAAAAAATTTAGTCATATTTTGATAATGAAGCATGGGACCTCTTAATGATGTTGGGTGATGATATGATCAGTAAAATGCTTTTGGGGGTGATTTCTAGGCCTGCATAAACTATAAATTAATTAAAGTTGAAGTTGCAGACCCTGAGGACTGAAAAAGTGTTGCATATTTTGCAGAATATATATTTTCTTTCATACTCAACTGGTGAATGCAAACGTTTTCTTATTTTTCACTAAGTATTAATTTTTCTTCTACTTACAGCATTATGAAGTTTAAAAAATTAAATGTTAATGTCAAATTAACATTTAGATAGATCTGAGGATGAAAAGAATTTAATTTTGTGAAAACTAAAAAAAATGATTGTATCTATCAGTCGATTATGAGAAAAAAGAACATTTTATGTTTAGATGTGCAACCTCTTCAAGATCTTACCATCCTTATTTTAATTTATTACTTCGTCAATGTCTGGAAATTTTTCCGTCACAAAATTAGAACTTTCCCTAAAGAATAGTGTGGGTCTCATTAATAAAATATGACTAATAATTTTCATCAGCTGTCACTAATAAATCCGTATATTTTTCTGAAAACTCAATATTGTTGGAGTTATAACTCTTTAAAGTGGTTTCATTTTAACTATTTTGCTATAAATAGTTATACAATTTTATTCAAATTTGGTATATCATTCATTATTAAAGAAATATTAACATTTTAAAACCTAAAGGGAGTTTGAAAAATCCTAGTTGACTCTAAAATTGATCATAAAATTGAAAGTGATATTAAGAACGATTAAAAAAAACGACTAAAAGATCAGCTTGTTTTATGTTAATTACATTAACTGCCTCCAAGAAGAAAATCCATTTAATGTTTTGGGGCAACTCTTAATTAAAAGTGGTTCAAATTATCTAACTTGTAGAATAAATTTTTTTGAAAAAAGTAAATAAAAATGATTTTATTAATAAAGCCCATTTCCCATTTGGAACTTTAGAATTTTGATAATTTTGGTTTATAGGTGCAGTTTATTACCATTGATAAGTGTTATTGCAAATTTGAAAACAACTGCTAGACTGAAAAAAAGTTAAAGTTATAGCAAAACATTAATTGCAAAATAATGGGTATACTACTCGTAATATTAGGTTTTCAGAAAAGTGGAGATAAGAACTTATATCACGATTTTTATAAGTTGAAAAATATGGTTTTATGGCTTTTATGGCCCATGCTGCTATTTAAAGTAGAGTTTTTTTTGGGATATTATGATATGGCCTATATACCTAGTCGTCGCTGCCAGTTATACATATACAGGCTGTTACATTCTCACTACAGGGACTTTGGAAACGGTAAGTGATACGAATTAGTTTAAATGGGGGTAAAGTTGCGTTATCAGGGGACCAACATTATGCCTCTAAAAAATCAAAGCTAACATGATAAGTTTTTGAAATATTTCAAAATTTGGAAATCCATTTTTGTTTAATTTCAGCCTTGTTTGAGGTGATATTGAAAAAAGAAGAACACTTTCTCATGCCAACTTTTTACTCTCTATCGAATGGCATAATCAATTTTTATATGTAATGATTCATGTTTCCAGGACCATCTTCTTCATTTATTTAAATACGGCCCTAGAAATTTTATTTCATTTTTTGCAAGCCTTCGTGACCCCCCAATACTGTACTGTCTCAACCCGAACCAGATTCAAACTTTTTGTTTTGAAAAATCCATTTGCAATGTATTCATTCCAAATTTATCTAAATTTTTAATTTAGATTTGTATGTTTATTGAATTAACGTACACTCTAAGTGTCATTAGACCCTGTGAAATTGAATTTTGAGCACTCGAGAAACCTATAAATAACTATGGGTACACGATAGAGACTAATAATGTTTTATTGTAACGTGTGATGGTAATAGTTTAAATAACTATGTGAATTTTACAGGATGTAATCACACTTATAGTGTACGATAATTCAATAAAAGTAGAAATCTAAATAAAAAAATTAGACAAATTTGGAACAAATACACTGAAGATGAATTTTTCGAGATAAAACATCTGAGTTTGGTTCGGGCTGAGGCAGTACAGTATTGGGGGTCATGAAGGCTTAAAATAAAAACTGACTATGCCATTCGATAGAGGGCAAAAAGTGACCATGAGAAAGTGTTCTTCTTTTTTCAATATCACCTCAAACAAGGCTGAAATGAAACAAAAACGGATTTCCAAAACTTTGTTTTTTTTTTAAATATTTCGAAAACTAATCATGTTAGCCTTGATCTTTTAGAAGCATAATGTTGGTCCCCTGATTTTGCAACTTTGCCACAATTTAAGCTAGTTTGTATCTCTTGCTGTTTCCGAGATTCCTGTAGTGAGAAGCAAATTTGTAACAGCCTGTATAACAGTTATGCTGTGTAAAGGCAGACCCCTTATCAGTACCCCTAGGCCTGCCCTGATAATACATACACATTTTTTTTGCACAGTTTTCTTTATAAAATAGATACAGCCAGTAGAAGTCTGTTATTGTAAAGAAATAAATATACAGATCTTTGAGTTTTAGCCAAAATATAGTAAAGTCTTAGATGAACCCAGAAGAACAACCAAAAGACAATGTGGAGAGTTAAGCATTAGATGTTGGGGTATAACCAACAGGAAACTCATGCCGAACATTTTGACAACATTGTTCACTTGTTTAATTTAAGTTTAAAAGTTGTACTTATAGTGTGCTAACCCTTGGTTCATTTCCTCAACAGCAAATCCTTCAAGTAGTTTAACAATCTTTAATAATATTTAGCAGTTAATGAAAATGGTGTCAGAATCATAAAGGAAAAAGTATCAATTTTTCTTTAGCTCAGGGGTTATTATAAAAGCTTTGTTTAATATAAAAATGAGGTATTAACGTCAGCAGCCATTTTGGTTCTCGTTTTTGATATTCGTGAGTTATTTCGAGTGCAAAGTTATTTGTTATATAAAATACATTGAAGCAAATTGGTGTCACATCTGTAATTTTGCAGCCATGTAAGTCATCATCATCGTCAACGATGTCAAAAACAGAATATAAGAACCAAGATGGCCGCTTTATAGATGCATGGCCTTCATAGTGTTTTAACCTTGCTTACTAATATTCAAAAACTTGATAATGTATTACATGTTTTCGATCTCCGACCTTGACCTTTTCTATCTTATAGATATATTCATAAAAGTTTTATTGGTAATAAGTATGCGAGGCTGGAGAAGTTGAAACCAGATCCATATTTTGCCATTTTTAGATTTTATAGATCTATTTCTTTGTCAAATACACAAATTGTAATTCTTAGTTTCCGGATTACAATGCAGGGAACAGTGCATATGATGAGAGTTATGCTTAAGGAAGGAGTTACATACTATATACTATTTGATTTTAGCAGTGAAGCGAGTCGAGTCCCTGTCGTCAGATACTTAGTAACAATGCATCTTTAATTCTCTTTGTTTATCATTAAAGATGTACATTATTTCTGTTTTTTCATTACAATGAGATTTGTAATCGAGCCATAGCCAACACTACAAATCAACATGTGAGTTTACAAGACAAGATCTTAAAATTTTGAGCGGGATTCTTTGTTACGGGAACTGTATACATCCACAAGTTGTCTTAGAGAAGTAAAAATAGTAAAAACGTGAAAATATTTCAGATAACTTCAATGAAAACAGGTCCCTGTTTCATTGTAGCACAGATAGCAAAAGTCTATAAATGTTTAGTGTAGAGAACACTGATAAATTAAAACAAGGAAAAAAGTTGTAGTACCTAGTAAATATTGGAAGTTAAAGAACAGACCTACAGACTAAAATTAAAAAAAAAATGTAAAAGACAAATCAGTCGGTAGAAGTTAAAGTTGGACTAGATAACGTTTTTATCACTTAATGTGGACAGATTTTAGTCGAAAATGATTTTATTGGAGGAAAATCTGTGTGAACACTTTCTAAGCTGTTTGGAGATCATGGGTGAGATATAACCTATAAAGCATGTGTCATATATTACATAGGGGGAAACGACATTACGGGGTTGATTTTCTGGCGTTTGTCATGAATTTTTTTGATTTGATCAAACTTTGACATTTTATTAATATTTTGAACTATATTTACAAATTTTTTCGTCATTTGTGTTGAAAATGCCGAGGTTATGGGCTGTTGTCCAATGAACGTCATCGTCCCAGGTTGTTCATGGGAAATGTGGAGGTCACAATTTTGATCTGAAAGCAAAATGGTTGTTTTCGTGCATTATTAACATCTTTTCTAAAAATATGAACCTCATTGCGGGTAAAAATTGTGAAAATTGAAGTGAAATGTATCGATTTTCACCATTTTTTTCACATGTTTTGAATAAAAAAACACTTAAAATTATGATATCAAAATTGTTCGTGGTGATCGTGTTTGTAATTTCATAAAGAAACACACTTTCAATTTTCATAACGATCGGTTCCTAACTTTTTGGGTTATAATTCCCGTGAATCAAAAAATGTCATTTTGAGAAAAACGCATTTGAAGATTTCCGAAAACTAGAAGTTTCAGAAAATTATCAGTAATATAGAGTGCTTACCGATGAATCAGTGATTCCTGCACCATGTCATATAACAGTCCTTCATAGGTATCATTCTGAGCTTGCATCTGTCCTTTTCTTGCCAAATTAAGTGACTACCTGAACAAACACTCCGCCCTACCTGCTGTGTGCCTAATCGCTGACCCGATGGGCTTCGGTTTTAGGCTCGTAAAATCTGAATGAATAGGAATTTTGTTTTGAAATGTTGGCAGTGTATTGAATAATTATACTAACAATTTATGCAATTCAAAAAATTCGGATTTTTTTTTTAACCTAATGTTTTCCCCTTACTGCCTGCTGGCACAAAGCATAAATTTGTTTGGAGAACGTTACCACTTCGACTAATAACTATCAGAGTCAAACACAATCAATTTGATTTTGGGATTTTTTTGGGATTTGCAGATCTGGGGATGTACCTCTGGTACTTTTGCATGGATTTTTTGTATGAATATTATTCCAAAAATGCTTCAACTTTGGGATATAGGATGAAATGGGTAGCGAGAGAGATATCGACAATCAATCTATAATTAATTAAGTAAAAAAAAGATTCAGCTCAACTAAAAATTAATGATTCACATTTTCTATGAAGCTACTAATTCTTTGTGATAAGTGTATCTTGATATTTATATTTGTCACAATTTCACGGCAGTTTAGATATTTGTATTTTGAATTACAAGTAGAAGACGATTTGGAATATATCGAGCGAATTTCACTTTTAAAAATAGTATAGAAAAATAATCTAAAGATTAATTTCCATTGTTGGGGAAATACAAAAAATATATATTTTTTGGAAACTTGGTCACCTTGGATTTCATAGAAAAATGTGCACATGAAAACTTAATTTTTCTTCAAAAGTACTCTTTGCTTTGACGTTAAATCATTAAATCTGATTGATCCTTATATCAATTGAATTAAGTTATGGAAATATTTTAAGAAGATTCCATTATTATTTTCCGGATGATCCTTTTTTAAGGAAAATGACAATTTCAAACTCATCGTTCAAATCTTACGCGATAGTTTTCAATGTCATCTTAAAATAAAGTATGTATACTTACAAAATATATATCTAAGAGTACCATAGTTTTTGAAGTTGTTATGTCATGGCCTATGTGTTTACACTTCCTTAGCTTAGGTATCCTTGACCTGCTCTTGTTCTTGGGCTAGGCTCTGTGGGGGCAGATCCGCTATCGGAATCCCTAGGCTCAGCCTTATGTTGATTTTGGTTCTTGTTAGTTCTAAGGCCATGGATGGAATTGCTCTGTTCCATCCATAGCGGCCTGAAAAACTATGGTTCTTTAAATACCAGCACAGGCCGTTAAAACCTTAAAACCAACATATCTTAACAATTCATGATGATCAATTTTTTTGTGTTGCATACAGTTTCATGTTTTGTTGTTGTCCTGAAGAAGACAATTATCAAAAAGAACAGTTAATAGTTTTTGACCTATTATAATTAAATAATTTGCCTATTTAGTCATGTCAGTGGTTTTCCTAATATTTTCTGTAACAACAAATACTTCTGGGTTGGTTAATAATTTAATGTTAATCATTCAGTTTTTTCAAATATGACCAGAGGTTTTCAGAAACAAACCTCTGTGGTAAAAACAAAACTGTATATTATATTTTTTTACGATACTGACTGTTCTCTCAAAAAGAAATCTCGCCTCTATGTTGTAATCAAGAATCTGCTTTAAAGTAACATGAAATATTGCCAGGGTGGCGAGGCTTCAACAATATTATTGTCAACAGAGAGAGAGTCCACAAATGTATTGTCAATTAAAATATGTTGTAGAATGAAACTTCGTCTTGTCATGGAATATTTCTTATTGATTTGAGGGACTCTTAAATTATTTTTATAAATCAGATTAATTAATCAGTAGATTTTTTTAATGGCTTTTGTGAAGAAATACTGGTTGAATACGAAAGCATTGCTGCTAAAATATCTGTTACTGTTAAAAATACTGTTCTCTGAACTAAGAGGTACTTAGAATTAGAGAGAACAAAATTGTGATTACATAAATTTTATAACTATTATAAAACTTTTTTTAAACTTAATGTGATCTCATGTGATAACTGCTATAACTAAAAAAAATGCCGGGTGTATTGCCAAATTGTAACTCATGTATATTCAAAAATTCATCTCTAATAATAGTAACCGAGATATTTTGTAACAATACTTTTGTAGTGTCCCAAAATTGTTTAACATAGATACATATTTTTAAAACTGCTTAAGTTAAAGTATCAAAAAATACATACATTTTAATTAAAAATGAATATCTCGTAAATACAATTTCCAACAAAAAGGTTAGTGAAACACCCTGTATAATTAATGAAGTTTTCAGTGGTATACTTGGACAGTAAGAAGACTAGTATACTAAATTTTTGGATGTAGATAAAAGAATACCAAGGTAAGAGTTTGTCGACCCCCACCACAATTTAACTAAAAGTGAAGCCAACTGATTGTGATTTCCATTCTAACTTAACTTTTTTTAGGCTATAATTTTCATAACCATCGAAAGTAGACCATGCATGGGATATGAGAAGGAAAAATCAAACAACTTTCGCTGAGTTCTTCAGCTTTAAAATTATCCATTTTTGAAGAAGGTTTAGCTCTTAATTTTTCAACTTCTGAGTTAAATTTCTCTCTTTATAAGAAATAATGTTAACTTAATAATCCATTGACGACCCCTGAATATGTTCAGAATAAAACATTTCAGTGCCCAAAAGGTCTTAGTTAGTTGATAATAATAAGACTTTATAACCGATATAATGCAACCAAAGCTGAATTCCGTTTTGAGTTTTGGTAACGTCTGTGTTCCATATATACCGGACGGTAATTGGTCAATTTATTTTGATGATTAACTCTGAAAATTTGCAAGCTATTCTCCAAACATCAATTATGGGAGGGCTGATAGTAACTGCATTTGTAATTAGACAAGGCAGAAGAGAAACATGTAATTCTTTCACTTGCGATATTTGTTCGAGTTTCGAACCTGGATTTTACTTTATTTTGTTCTGCTTAACCGAGGCAATTTATTATCTACATCCAAAAATTTAGAAAATTGTCTTGTCTTAACATTTTAACAATTTGTAGGTAATATGACCTCAAAAACTAATTTTTTATTGACGATCATTCTGTACTAGTGGGAAATTTATTTGCACAAAATCTATTTTTAAAATTTATTTTTAATGTAGTGCTGTAGTTAGACATCTTTACAATAACACCAGTAAAATGTTGACTTCTCTCGTGTAGATGATTATACTTCGCAATGGAAATTATGACTCATTGCTAGCTTCGGGGCTAGTAAGGAGGATGAAGCACGCGAGGATCACAAATCCATAGGTGTATCAGTTTAGAAGGCAACAAGATATAGAAAATATGGAAAAAAGATAATAAAACATAACACCTATTATTTTTATAGGTTTTATCAAGAAAACTTCAAAAATATTTTAGCAACATTTTGTTTAAAAATTTTAAGTATTTTCTATAAAATTATGCCATTGCATAGGTTTATAACCAGCAGACCGTTTACTACAACCGGTACTTTGGTCCATTTTAATTATTGACATTTTAAAATTTTCGGGTTGTATTTTTATAATTTATAAATGTATTAACACTTCGTGCTTAGGGTTATTCTATGGCATTTCTAACGATGGCTAAATCAAGTACTACATACGTCCGTTTACACCCACTAAAAAAGCATGTCATTATAAGCATTATAAGTGCACTAGTCAGAGATAGAAGATAGATCAACGTTCAGTCTAACTCAGTCTATAGACGATTATAGATCCTATCGGTGTGCATAGAGAGCGACACATCATTTAATACAAGACAAATACCTAATATTGAATTGTTATAAAAATCATTTTATATTTTATACGCTTTATAGTAATAGTGTTTTTATATTGTCCGAGTCACTGCATAATTTCGACCGCGAAATATAGGTAAAGAATTTATTTCTTAAATTTATTTTTAAATAATTTAACACATTTGCTTTTTAAATATAGGTATTTTAAACTTCATAAAAATAATAATAAATAAACTTCACATTTAACTTGCTGAAATTAATTTTTTAATCACACTTGACTTGTTTACTGCAAATGGCAGTGCTCATTTTGAACATTGAATTCAGTAGTATAGCAAACCGAAAATCATATCGTTATAGTTTCATGAACATACAATTTCAAAATTTGTTAGATATATCGCCTAAAAAATATTTATTACATTTTTCTCTCTGCTAAGAATTTAAGAGTTCTCTGTAATACCAACAATTCTGCATAGTCGATCTCCCATTCAGAAAAGACAAATTATGTTAGTCGTAAATACTACAGCGGTTCTCAACAAGTTTTCTATTAAAAAATCATGCATATCTATTTTAAATTTAATATTTTTTTAAATTTTATTTTGCTCATAAAGAACCAATGTTTGAAATATATGCATTTAATATTATTTTTGTTTAGAATTTTCATATGCTTAATGTTATAGATTTATTTATTTTATCTGAAATCTAAAATAACTTGAATTAAAAAAGATAAATTGCAACAGCATTGACGTACATACAAAAAATTTAAGGTATTGTCAGAGAATAACGCCCTGTATGTTATTTTCTTTTTAACATTTTAATAGGTGTTGTCTCAGTTGTGTACTGATTTCAGAAACGTCCTGTATTTTACATAATTTATACAGGGTGAAAGGAAAGAAATGTGCCATTGCTTCTTAATTCAAAAATAAGATGAAAGGTTCCTGTCAACATGGGTACGTTCTTACCTCATTACCCTTAGAGGATAATAAAAATTTTTAAACAAATTTTTCTGAAACAACCGTTTTTATCATATTCATTTTAAATTAATACATAATTTTCAAATCAAAAATGTTTTAAGTCCATTAAAATAATTTGAAATTAACTACCCTGTATAATTAAACTACATAAGTCTTTGAAATGAAGGTAAAGTTGAAAGGGGTTCTTTTTTTACATATGTAACTGTTATGTACTATTTCAAATACAGAGGAGTTTGGTTTCATATAGATGAGTGTTCAGTTTGCTGATTATATCATTTGTTTAGTATTTCACTGTCTGTTGGGATGTAGTTATAACCAAACTTTACTTTTTCAATGCAAATTACAAGTTCAGAGATGTTTTGAAAAAAAAATGATAAAAACCTTCAACTCAACACCTTGTACCTCTGAAATGAAATAAAAACAGACCTATGTTACGAAGTTCTTGTATTATTTTTAGATGACGAGTCTCTCCACGGGCAATAAGTATAATAGTTTCAGTTGCAAATCAAAATGTGTGTATTGAAAATAACAGCATTGACGGGTCAATTTTATTTCAATTTATGTACATAAATAATTTTGAAATATCTCTTTGTTATAGTTATAAATCTACAAATTAGAAACATGTTCATATTTGATGATGAACATTTACTTTACAAATGTGAAGTAAAAAAAAACTAAAATGGAACAGCAGTACCAGTAGTTATTTTTGTTGTTAGAACTAGCTAAATTCTAATAATATTCCTGAGTTTTTAAGATTTTTATTATTTTTTACATCAAGACAAACTGAAAATTGAACAGTGAACAAACATCTTCAAAATAAAATACTTTTATTGCATTTTAAATCCCCATCCTAGTGCAATTATTATTTTTTTTCTTACACGGTTTTTAGTGAGGACTAGGAAACTTTAATCATTTTTGATCTTTCCTTTATAGTGCTCATTAATTTCACTCGATTTGTAGTACAAATTGATTTACAAATAGGTAGCAGAGTTTTTCAAGTATGTTTGTGACTGTTCCGAGATGGTAAACAAGAAGAAAAATGAACATTGTGTTTGAGATAACATAATTTCAGTAAATCTACTTATTATACAATCTTATATATAGGGTGTCCCAAAAATAGTTGACAGGCACATAGGGGTAGAAAGAGGGTGGAATTCTGAGACAAAAAGACCTTTGGCGTTTTTTTGTTTGACGCACCCTTAATTAGGTATTAAATAAAGAATACAATCAGGAGCGCACTTTAAGGGAATGTCGAGCGGTAGGGGAAGCATGTTATGGTCTGTAATGAGGCGAGCGGGGTACCGCAGCAGTGGACTCGCCCCATCACCGTGGAAAGCGTTAAGGCCGCCGAAACATGAAATATCTTCAATTATTTATTACGTTTTTCTTTTTGTGAAAAAAGTCGGCAATTTAATTTTTTTATAAATTAAAAATTCCCGCTTTTACAAAGTCCGGGCTTCTGAATTTTTTTTATATATAAAAAAATAAAGAACCATTTCATGTATTTTTACCCAATTCCGTTTTATTGAATATTTCCGCTTTTTACTCGAAGACTGGGCTTTCGCAAATTATAACTGAATAATTCATAAAAAAAAAAAATATTTTTTTTTCAAATTTTTTTTGCTAATAAAATAAAACGTAATAAATTGAATTGAAGCTATTCTGTGTTTCGGTGGCCTTGGCATTCTCTGCAGTGATGGGGCAAGCCCACTGCCGCGATACCCCATGCTTCTCCTACCGCTTGGCATTCCCGTAAAGCATGCTCCTGATGGGGTACCTTATTTAATTCCTAACTAATTAAGGATGTATCAGACAAAAAAATGCCAAAGGACTTTTCACCTCAGAATTCAACCCTCTTTCTACCCTATGTGCCTGTCAACTATTTTTGGAACACCTGGTATTTATACAAGCCTGCAATATTTGTGATTAACTAGAATAGTATCAAAATAGTGCAAATATGTAAGTATTTTTATGTCTGACAAATTTTAATACATGTAAAATGACTACAGTAAAAGAACAGAGGTATAGTCTTTCCGAAGTCGGTTGAACATATATAAAAACGCCTAGCAATAAAATTTAATAAGTTTAATGGGTGTCCCTAAAAAAGTTTTCCGCTAAAGTAAAAAAATAATAAGTATATGTGTAGAAAATTTCCATTACATGTTCATTTGGCCAACATTTTAATTATTTATGTCCTGAACTTTCTTTATATAAATTATAAATTGACCGCCGAATTACGTCTCTCGTCATGTCATCGATATTTTAAAATTTATGTTTTCACTTCCTCTTTACGCAATGGTATGTAACACTATGTTTAATAACACGAAAAATTGTGGACACTGAAACTTTAGCTAATATATATTCACATATTCTATTTATAATTTCATTATCTGGTTTTTCATTTTCTTCCTTTTTTACACAATCATAAATATTTAAAATGAGATGCTGACATTGAACATGTATATCTTTATTTTTAAACTCTAAATTCGTTTCATCAACAACCGGTTCTACTAATTCAATATTGTCTGGCGCTATTTCGTTTTGTTCCGTTTCAAAAGGTTTCCAAAATGCCATGTAATAATATTAGTAAACAAAATATCCCTCTTATTTCTCTCTTTCGCAATTGTAATATGAATGATTAATAGAAGATGCCTATAATAGACTGAAATTGCCTGAATCACACCAAATTCCGCATTGCTGCACTGCACTGCTAGGCAATTTGTCGACAACTGAAATTTATGGCTGGTCGCCCAGTCCGACTGTGTTTGTTTGCCGTTTGCCCGCGCGCGTTCTTTAACTGGGCGACGAGACCTGTATATGGGTGTGGTTAAATAAATGTGGGAACAAATTTTTCAAATATTTCAATACCGAGTTGTCGCTTAGCGACCGAACCTGGTACATACCGCCAAGCTCTTTGGTCTTCAATTGAGATCGGAAAGACTATAAGCAAAATTTATATTTGTGTTAATAGTATGTTTCAGTCCAAAGTAATGTTAAAGGACATAATCAAGATGAAATTTCTACTTTTCAAGCAGTACTGAATTACTACATAATGCATAATTTAGATTTAAATTTAATTAAATGATTTTCATGATCATAACTTTCAAATCGAGAGAAGTGGAATAGAATAGACTTTCTTATATTTATCTCGAGAATATGTCTCACAATTCAACTGTTTTTGAAATTGTAGCCCAGATCAAATTTCAGAAAAATGGCTCTATTTTTTCATATCAAATTTGAGTAAATTCTTAAATTTTGAGGAGCAGTTTTTTTTCCAAACAATTTGGGACCCCATTCATCAAAATCAGTTTTTAATTCTAAAATTCGTTGACACTGTAAACTAAACAACTTAGTTACAGTTTAGATGCTAGCCGTAAACAGTTTGCAGTCTATTGATGTGCTCAATAACTCGCTGAAAGTTTGAAAGATGAACTCGTCACAAGGTGCCAGACTATCGAGATGTATTTTTACTTTATTTTAATGATATTAAGCTAATTCTAATTAATTCAACATTTTTTCATAAAATCCTATAAAATTAAGTCAATCGATCAAGTTCATGAAATCTTAAGAATGGTCCGATTTAACAGTTATTAAAAGTATGAATTTATTCATTATGGTTGCAAGTGTTTCTATATTATTTTTTATGCGATGGCCACAATATTTATTAATAAAAATAGGTATAGGTTGTTAACATTTCATTTATTCACTGAAAATATATATTTTTGTAATATATAGGTTGTTCCTGTATGAAACGTAAAAATGTAAGACTCTTACAGAAAATTTTAACCTGAACAAAAAAATTCGTAATAGGAAAAGCTTTGTTACTGATATGATAAGTATGAGAAACCTGTAAAAGACATATTTTTTGACAATTTTTCAAAAAACGTCTAATCTTGTAAACAATTGAATTTGTGTTGGATGAGTTCATAGTCCACCGAATCGGTTGAAAGATCAATTTTTGGCAAGCGTTGATAGTTTGCAGTGAATTTTGACTTCTAATGTTATTTCGTGGATAAATCTAACAAAAATGCAATGCAAGAAAAAGCAGTCATTTGTAGTCTGAGTTTGTTGGTATTATTATCACCTAAACTAGGAGACGAGTAACCCTTGACTTGAAATCTTGCTGAACCTCAATCTTGCTGAATCTCCACTTTGTCATAGGGATCTCCATCATCGTTTCCGAAATATGGTACGTTATAAAAATATCACCTAAATTTTTATAGCCTCTGAATCATATCATATTATTTGAATTTCTTTGCTTTCCCTACTAAAAACAGTTATTAGTATTGTTAAAAATGTACCAAACATTGGATGCAATATTAAACTGATTGGGCTGACTTTATCTTGTTTGACAGTAAATTTAAATTTATAATAGCTGTTTTACATTGACAATTTATTGATCAATTAATCATGAAGTCGCTTCATCAAGAAATTGGACAAGTGTATGCACCAAATCTGCTGTCAAATAACTTTATGAATTTATTCATCAAGTTCTTGACGAATTAGAGCTTGTTTTAATTTTCATCAATTTCTTCGTGAAGTTCAGAAGTACCAACCCAATAGATTTCCAGCCTCAGATCAGTAATGAGGTTATGTTATTGGAATATGTAAATAATTGTGTGGCGTCGTACTAGTTTTGCATTGTTTTTACTGATTTGTTACTTACAAAAACTAATATTTATATAATATGTGTTAGAACGGTATCACTGTTGTATCACTACAATTATAAGTGGAAAAGTGACATTTTTGAAATTTATTTGCTTCTTTGATTCATTGGTAGAACTGATTCATACGTCAAAAAACTTGACAAAGTCTGTAGCAGTGTAAAACCACACTGTTTACCAATAAATTAATGAATTAATTCATGAAGAACTTCATCAATTTATTCATGAATAAATTGTCAATGTAAAACCGCTATGCGATGTATTAGGAAGTGTTTTTCGAAAAAACTCATAGTTTTGGCACAGTGTAGAAAAATATTGGTTTTTCGAATATATCTTAGTAAGGGAAGCTTTTTCAATCCCATATTTATAGTAACTTTTTTGTTCAGTGTAAAATATTCTATAGGCTGCCATGTATGTATAGGATCACCCTGTATAATCATTTAACAGTTGATATGATAACTAGTTGCGAGCAAAGTAGAGCGAATTATTACTAGTCTTAGAACAGAGGAAGAGTCACACTTTATCTTCAGAACTAACTTTTTTGTTTATATTTTATACAAAGAGAAAAGATTATAGACATATTTTTAAAATCATTCATATGACTGGAGGTACAGTGTGATATTATTACCTACACAGTTCTCCATAATTACTTCTGCTCTATAGATATTGTGTCTGTTTTATTTATATCCTGTATGTCTATAATTATTTGTTAGATACACTTTCTGTATTATTGTTTGCACATCAAACATCTTTTTTTTTTATTTTAAACTCATATGGATATCATAAGCTAAATATTTTTAAACTCATCTGTATGATATATTTTATACTTGTAATCATTTTAACTTCAAAATCCTATGTTAATGAAATGTATTGGTATCTTCTAATTGGCATAAAAAAAGTACCAAACTCTTCTAAATCTACAGTTTGTTTGTCGAATCTGTATGTTTATATTTCATTTTTTACTTACATAATATTACTTTTTCACAAAAGACATTTTCTCCAGAAGGCAAAATCCAAAATCTACTATAAAACTAATAATTTTTGAGATAATTGCCAAATTACATTATTTACTTATGTTTGCCTATTTCTTAACTTTTTTGTGGCAAGCACTGTAATTACATATGTTTATTGATATCGACTTTGAAGTGTTCTCAATATTTCTAAAAAATGTTAACTTTTGCAAATCCCTTGGCATTTGAAAAATTTGGTGTATGTCATGTCGACCCTCGAGGGATGTAATTATGTGATGTCTTAAATATAAAATTGTGAAAAACAATTCTTTAAATTTAGCGGTGGTTTAATATTGTAAAAATGTTACAACAATTACTATTTTCTTTTACACAGGAATGATTTATGTTTAGGAGGTACATTCTGTGTGTCCTGCATAAATATGCTAGTCAGTTACATGTCAAATGACTATGCCGTATGATAGTATAACTAAAGTTATAGGTTACGTTCTATTCATGTTTAATTTTTGTAGGTAATGCAGAAATTTTCATATAAACGCAACTCGATTTAAAGAAAGACTTAATGAATTACCATATGAGTAGTATACAATATATCGTTTGAAATTACTTATTGGGGAATATTGTTGAAAAAAATTTAAAAATTAATGATATAAATCGTTATATCGAAAGGATAATGGGTTATTTTTTATGAATATAGTTTTGCGTAATGAAATATCTCACAAGACAAATAAATATACGAAAAACATCACTATATCGTGCAGTTCATCAAGTTGTAGATGTTTTGTTTTAAATTAATTTTAATAGTTTTTTGTTTCGTATTACAGTTTAAATTGAAAAAAAAAACAGATTGATTTTTGAAATATCAACAACTTACTGAAGTGGTCTTTTCATATTTTCTATTTCTGATTTTTTCAGTGTTTGGTAACTATTTTCATAAAAATATTACTTGAATAATCCCTTCGATTCAAGGGTTTATTTCATTTTTTTTTTAATTTTTTTCATAGAAAAAAAAATACATTTGAAAGATTGGCACAACAGAAAGGAAGTTCATGGTTTTTTAATTATAAAGTTTCTTTTTCATTTTAGACCTGACAATGTGAATAAAGATTATACAATTTTATTTTGAAAATCAACTATTGATAAAATCGTCTCTTTTAAGCCACTCAGTATTTATCAAAGTAACATTTTTTTGTGCAGTATATTGTTATTATTCTATATTTGACTAGAACCTTTTTTCAGAATTACAATAGTATGGTTTGATGGGTCCATGTCCCTTAAGAAGGTAGATATGATAATTAGAATGCAGCCACCAATAAGTCACACTTAAGTTTTTTTTTTTTTTAATACATTATACTTGTACGGTATGGTCTAGTATCCATGTCTCCCTTACCATTAGATATAGTTATAACACCTTAAATCATAATTCTGAAAAAATCTATTCAAATATGAGGGTTATGTAAAAAAAATTAATTTGATAAATATTTAATTTATTTTTTTTCTTTTATTGTTATTAATGATTAGAAAAATTGTTACCTCTTTGGCAGTGAACCAGTTTTTTTATTGTGATTTTAATAAGGCTTTCACGGTCTGTGCTAATGTACTATTTTTACCTAATTTGCAAAATAATAGAATTAGAATGAAAATATATTCAACATCAATCAGTTTTAAGATAAAGATATTTAAATCTGTAGTTTACTTTACAGTTTTCAACTTTAAAAATCTTAAATTAGTTGAAATGGGACATTTTCATGTTGTAAGAATACCAAATGTAATGTCTGTGCACTGGTGCGTTTTATTTTATAAGAAAATTTCTGTATATTTGTACATACAGTCATGTGTAAAACTCTAGCAAGGTAGTTTTAAATGAATGAATTAATATGAATCACCTGCAAGACTATTTATCCAAAAAATGTTGAAAGTACCAAAAATATTAATGCTTTTCCTTGAGGAAATGTTATGCCTTCAGAGTCTTAGCAATTTGATTAGGTTATATGTGGAACCATCTTAAAGTTTATTCCTTTTTTTTTCTACCTTTACCTTAATATGGTGAAGTACATTGAAGTAATTAAAAATTCTGTTATCAAATATCGATGGTTCCATGGCCTAAATCGATAAAAAAATATATATAATTTAATTTGTTACTATTTTTTTTTTCAATTTTGTGCAGACCCATCACTCCCGTAATTTTGGATCAAAATTATACCCATCTTAAGAACCTCGTAATTAAAGCTGAAAGAAGAGTGTTAAAAGAATTGGGATTCTGCGTCCACATCAAACATCCTCACAAGGTAATTTTATTTGTATTTTACAGTCTAAAAGGGCATAAGGTGCTATTTATTAATAAAAGTTTTAATGTCATAGCCTGAGAAAGTTGAGTAAGCTCTCACTGTGTAAATTAATGCTTTAAGAAAATTAAGAAACATCACTGAAAGAGTTGTCCGTCCCTAGCCACGGCTTTTTCCCATCTTTCCAGGAGAATTTTAATTCCACATCGGAAAAACGGCACACCTTTTGAGATTATTCACGAGTCGATCCATTTTTTGGCATCTTCAAAGGAATGCTTAGCCAGGCCATGTGTTATCGATCGGAATAAGTGATAATCGGAAGGGGCAATGTCTGGTGAATATGGGGTAGTCGACAGCGATCTCCCATAATGGTTTCATTCGGTTTGAGCAGATCATAACAAACTGCACCCAGCTAATCTGACCAAATGCAGAGCAGAAGTTTGGAACCATGGATATTCGGCATTGCCGACAATTTTGACATATGGCTGAGCTTGTTATACAATTTTTTACATTTAGAATTGTCGTAGTGTACCCATTTTTCATCGTCAGTTAAATACAATACAAAAAACCTTTCCTTTTCTGCAATTGAAGCAGCTGTTCACACGTATAAAGCTGCTGTTCGATGACTCTCGGCTTCGACTTGTACGGCACCCAATCCTTGCTATTGAATCATTTTTAATGCGTTCAAATATTTTGAAACTGTTGTGTCATCAACTCCTAATGATTCAGTAAATTCAGTTAGCGTCTGACATGAGTCTTCATGAAGTAATGCCTCCAATTCTTCATCTTGAAACTGTTTTGGTTCGCCAGAGCGTTCTTTATCTTCAACTCAAAATCATTACTTTTGAAGCATCTAAACCATGTTTGCCACAGAGCATGGTCGCCGTAAGTCTCGGCAAACATTCTGTGTGCTTCAGCTGAAGATTTCTTTTGAAGTGCAGTAAAATTCCCCACAAGTACTTTTTTTCCACACGAAATTTGACATAAAAAAGTAGTTTTCACTTCAGCGAAATAACATACCGAATTTCAAGCTTGCTTATAGTAGTTCTTTATAGGTGCGGTACCATCTTAAACTACACGCTTGCAGTTCTGGTAACGCCATCTGGTGGAAAACAGTGAAAACTTATTCAACGTTACATTATAAAATGTGTGATGAGTTGGTTTTAAATATTTAACAGTATTGTATCTTTTGTTTATGTGATGGCTGTTACAATATGATTAAACTGAAAAAATTCTAAAGGCGATTCTCTAGGTACAATAAGAAATACAAACTAATAATGTTTTATTTTAAGTTTTTCTAATTTATGTACAGGGTGTTTCAGGAGGAGATGTACATACTTCAGTATGTTATTCTACATTAAATTTTAAGCAAAAAATTTCCTATGAACTTAGGTCTGGAAATGCTTCATTTAGGATATACAGGATGTCAAATTTAAAAAAATTTATTACATTCGTTTTATTAACTCCTACTTTGAGTTATTATTCATGAAATTTTGTATGCGGAGGTTTCTTGGGATGGGAAATTCAAATTTTATGGACGATTGGCTGTATCTCCGAGAGGGCACCACAAGCGACCATTAGGATCCTTTTAAATCGCTTCAACTTTTTTGTGCCATGGTGTATGTCATTTCGGAATAGGAAAACATTTTCCCCTATCTTTTCTACTTAAGAAATGTACACCTTATTGAAATCTCTAGGAGCAGCCGTTTCTGTTAAAAACTCATCTAAAGATGCTGATGCATGCAAATAATTATGTATTAGAGTGCTAATTATGTATTAGCTTTGTCAGTAAAACGCATCATTGGAACTGGTTGACGATTAGCGTTGATCTATTCACAAAATTCCAATCTTCTGGCATGATCTCTTGGTTGAAAATTTTGTACGTTTTAAATGTGGAAAGGATACAAGTCTTCTTTAAGTAATGTACATTTTTTTTTCTTTGGCATTTCGGTTATCTGCTCGTTCATAATGATAGTGACTACTTGGAAGAAAACCGAATTCACGTAATTTGTTAATTGTGTTAGAAAACACCCTTGCATCTGGAACCGTTCTATTAGGAAATTGTCTGCGATATTCTCTACGAGTAGCCCGCGAATTTCCATTGGAAAAACCGTAACAAAATAACATATCAGCATTATCATTATGCGTAAAGATGTGTGGCATTTTTAAAACTTGCATAGAAACTTAAAGAAACCTCTGCATACAGAATTTCATGAATTTAACTCGAAGTAGTCGAGAGTTATTAAAGAAAATGTAATTATTTTTTTTTAATTTGACATCCTGTATATCGCTAAACAAAGCGTTTCCAGACCTGTTCATAGGAAATTTTTTGCTTAAAATTGAACGTAGAATAACATACTGAAGTATGTACAATGCCGGCCCTTTGAAAGTGGACGATTTATTTTTCTAATGTAATGTGGTCTACTTCTTATTATGACAAGTTTTTATATGTCAGTGTCATTAGTAATTTGCTTGGTAATTCAAGACGCCGCCATTCAAAATGGATTGCGGAGGGTCACATAAGTTATGTTCACGAAGGTGGATGTCGAAAAGTAAGCACCACCTAAGAGTAAATCCTTTTGACATGGCAGTAGCGGCTTCCTTTGAGATGAATTTTCTTGGATCAGTGCGAACTGCAAGGAAGCGGGTGAAAGATTCGGATCTGAAGAATTTTGTGGCCGCAAATACAGTTGCTTTGACTCCCCAGTATAAAGAACAGAGGTTAGAGTTTGCAAGACAATTTGTAGGAAGCCCAGACAACTTCTGGGAGAATATTATATTTTCGGACGAAAAATGTTTTCATTCTTGCTCCGATGCTTCTGTATGTGTCTACCCACCAGAGATTATAATGTATTCGGAGCCTTATGTGAAACCCACACAGCGCAGCGATAGATTCTCCATTAACGTTTGGGCTTGGATAAGCTGCCAAAGTCCTGATGTTTCTTGTGACCATGCTGTATCTTCAGAATTTCACTTTCAAGCAGGATAATTGTGCAATTCACACCTCAAGAGTTGTGTCAGAATGGTTCACTGATAACAACATCGACGTTTTACCTTGGCCCTCAAAGTCCTAGGGATATATGGTGAAAAAAATTTATGACAGAAACTTCCGTCAAGTTGACGTCGAAGAACTTTTTGAGGCAATTGAAAACACATGGGATAACGTCACTGAGGATTATAACAAGAACATTAATTTTATCAATGCCATGTAGATTGCAGTGTTATAGACAAAAATGGTGCTTGGTTAAAATACTAACTTTACTCGAATTGCGTTTTTTTGATGACGAAAAGTGTTTCATTTTTAGATCTCGTTGACGGCGAATGAATGGCCGTTAGAATGTATAATATATTTCAGTATTGGAAAAATAAATAATTTGCTATCTAACTTGGACTTGTTTTGCTCACTAGAACTAGTATGATAGACACACATTAAATTTGACATGACAGCCGATTTGAACCTCACATTTTCAGGTCAGCTTCACAAAGGCCAATTATGGACAATTTGCTTATAAGAGTCGTCCATTTTCAAAGGGCCGGCACTGTACATCTCCTCCTGAAACGCCCTGTATATAGTTTTTTGATAAATCATTGAAATTTGGCATGTTTAAGCCCTTTTGAAGATGGGCTGTATAGATTACCATTAGAAATAATTAGGACGACCAGGTTCCTTTGGAACCATCATCCTCTAGTCCTGAACTTTTGTTGTCACAATTGACTGTTGTCTATTTACCTTTGTTTTAATTTTAATTTAACTGGTCGGAAGAATTAATCTAAATGTACTCTGACATGGTAATTGTTTTGGTGATCTGTTGACTAGCTTTAAGCAAATCTGATCACCTATTAGGAAACTTGTAAAATAGTTGGGACTAGCTTAAAAAAAATAAATTAAACTTTTATCGCCTTGTATCTCAAAAACAAAACATTTTTCAACCTATGATCATATGAAATATTTTTAATTAATTTTTACTAGTCCTATACAATTTTATTGGAGCAATAGTCTAAGTTCCTCACATACTGTAATTATTTCTTTTCTCGATATTTTATCACGTAAAACATTTCTGTATAAATAATAATTTTAGATAATCGTCATGTATCTACAAGTTCTCGGTTTCCAAAATAACCAAAAATTGATGCAATATTCGTGGAATTACATGAATGATTCGTTGAGAACTGACGTTTTTGTCCGCTACCAGCCCGAGGTTGTGGCATGTGCCTGTATATATCTCACCGCTAGGAAATTGAAATTGCCTTTACCAAAGAATCCATATTGGTATACAATTTTTGGTGTTGCCGAAACGGATATCCGTGATATATCTGTTAGGATACTAAAATTATACAGTCGGCCCAAGGTATGCTATTTTGGTAACGTTTTATTAATATTTTGTGTTACACTTGTGTTTATTTGTAGGGCAATATCGAATCTTTAGAGAAAAAAGTTGATGAACTTTGTAAAAAGTACCAAGATGCCAGGGCAAAGGCAAGGGGAAGTTCAGGAAACAACACACCAAATAATGATTCATCTAGTCCAAGCCAACAAAAAACTACTGGTGCTCATAATGCCTGGGGAGGTTTTATTAGGTATTTATCAACGTGCCCTTTAGGGTCTGGAAACTATTTTCTTTGTCTCGCACTTTACATATAACATTTTTGTATACACTTTTTTTTTACTAATATTTTTTCTTGTGCAGCCGATCGGGAAGCCATATTGCACCTCCAGTCAGCGAAAAACGTTCAAGGTCTAGGTCCGCAACTCACTCTCCAGAAAATAAGCACCGGAAAAGGTCTAAAAAGCACCGATCAAGAAGTAGATCTGCAAGTAGGAACCACAAGAAAAGTCACAAAAGGAAAAGCTATTCTAGGTCTCGAAGCAACACTCCTCATTCTAAATCGAGAAAAAGGTAAATATCTGTTAAAAAAAATTAAATATAATTGAGTGCTAGTACTTGTGCTATTTTTGGTGTGGATTGAGATTATATTGTTTCATAGTGTTTTATACAGGGTGTCCCTGAAAAGGATGGACAACGCTTGACCACAGGTTCCTTGGATGAAAATATGACTAGCCTAACTTACCTATAATACAAAAGTGCACACGCCTACTGAGATATAGCCTAAATATAGAATAGATAACCTATTTTTTTTCAAATAATTTGAAAACTATTTTTCTTAGAAACTTCAAATTTGGTACACTTATTTTTTTATATAAAGGCAAAGGTAAATATAGAATTTGGAGAGAATATATATACAGGATGTTCTATTTCTAGTGCCTGTGCGCCACTGGCTATCCCGTAACTTTTTTGTGTGTATGCCAATGACGACAATTTATATTTTTAAAAATAAACACTATTTTAGAAGATTTTTTTTGCTCTTACAAAATTTCGATATAGTTTATGGATTTCGAGTAAAATTCGCATTCTTTATACATTAAATATCGGCAAAAATTCTGATTTATAAAAAATAATTTATAACTGCAGCCTCAAAGCAGGGAATACTAATATTTTAAATAAACAATATCAACTAATAATGTAAGAAAGTCAACATTAACATTTTAAATAAACTGATATTTGTAATCACATTAAAATAATATTACAGTAAATGCTCAAAGTTACTTTCTTGTTCTTAAACGCAAATATTAGTTCTTTGAAAATTAGAAATTATCCAATAATTGTGCATTACTTCTCATAACATTAATTTCATGTTGTATTCTTTCCCATATTCGTTTTCTGTATTTACTGAAAAGTTATTTTAAACTGTGGTCCTCAATGCTCCCCAAATGAAATAATTACATGGGTTTAGGTCCGGGGATCGAGGTGGCCATTTTAAAGGGGCACTATTTCCTCTACCTATCCACCTGTTAGACCTTTAATAACCTGTAATACCTACCTGTACCCTGTAATACCTGTTACGTGTAATAACTGGTCTTTTAATACTCTTTTAAAGGAGCTTTTTGAAAGCCAACCTCTGCCCCTAAACGTCTTTTATTTACTTGAGCAATTTCTTCTTTTCAAAATTTGTTCCTCCAGTTGAATAATTCCGGCCGTACATTATCCACGATTTAATGTTACGGGTAAAAAACGTCCTGTTTCCCGAAGGCGTCTCTTTTCATTATCAAATGTTTTGTGATTTGGAGTTCTTCGATTAGGAAATCTTTCAGCATATGTTCGAACAGTAGCACAACAATTTCCTTCACAATAACCCGAGACTACTAACATATCAGTTTGTTCAGCAAAAGTATAAATTGCAATAAAAAACAAAGTAAGCTAAAATTAAATCACAGCTAGCTTGACACAGAACCCTTATGAATTTGTTTCTGTGTTATATGGCACTTCGTACTAGAATGTTCTATTTATCTTAAACTGATTTTATATTAAATGCGTAAAAATGCCAATTTTACTCGAAATCCATAAACGATATCAAAATTTTGTAAGAGGCAAGAAATCTTCTAAAATAGTGCTTATTTTTAAAAATATAAATTCTGTCGTCATTGGCGTACATACAAAAAAATTACGGGATTCCCAGTGGCACACAGGCACTAGAAAGAGAACATCCTGTATATGTATTTTCACCAAATTCTGTATTTACATTGCCCTTATATAAAAAAATATGTGTATCAAATTTGGAGTTTCTAAGAAAAACAGTTTTTAAATTATTTGAAAAAAACTAGGTTATCTGTTCTATATTTAGAAGGCTATATCTCAGTAGGCGTGCACTTTTGTATATAGGTAAATTAGGCTAAATAGTCTTGTTTTCATCCAAGGAACCTGTGGTCAAGCGTTGTCCATCCTTTTCAGGGACACCCTGTATAGGGCAAAACTTGGAATGAGAAACACATAAGATTATTTTTGTAAATTCCGTCACGAAAATTGAATTTTTTTTATCACTAATATAGTATCTCATACAACGCCGCTAGTATAGGCTAGTATATCTTCAAACAAAGGTGCGTGTTAGTTGCAAGAGCATAACCAATTGAGAGCTGCGGTATGCATTGTTATCAAACCCATCTTTCTTGATTTGTACTTGTTCTTGTTGTTGTATTTTTACACAGAAATTTAACAGTGATGACAAACAAATGCACATAATATATGGGGCATTCTCTGTCAACTCGGCCACCCACCGTCCATTCTCAATTTTTGAGATAATTAATTAATTTTGGGATTAAAATTTTTGGTTAGACACCTACTTCTTAATGCCGTTTGGCGATTTTGACAAATTAAAGATAGCGGCATTGTATCAATCCATATAGTATTTATTTTGTATACAAATAAGTACATATACGATAACAAATATTTGAAAACAATATAAATATGATTGTTAGTATGTTAATGTTTTCTGGGTCATTGATCATGATTTCGAACTCAAAATTTGAAAATTCAAGATGGCAGATCTTATATGGCGGCCAAAACTTTTGAAATCTGATTTGGTTGACGAAATTGGATGAAAATGTGTTCCTACAGATTTTCGGGGTCGTCGATCACGATTCCGAAGTCAAAATTTAAAAATTCAAGATGGCAAATCCAATATGGCGGCCAAAACTTTTGAAATCTGATTTGGTTGATGAAATTGGATGGAAATGTGTTCCTACAGATTTTCGGGGTCGTTGATCACGATTCCAAAGTCAAAATTTGAAAACTCAAGATGGCAGATCCAATATGGTGGCCAAAACCTTTGAAATCTGATTTTGTTGACAAAACTTGATGGAAATGGGTTGCTACAGGTTTTCGGGGTCGTTGATCACGATTTCGAAGTCAAAATTTAAAAATTCAAGATGGCAAATCCAATATGGTGTCCAAAACCTTCGAAATCTATGTTATCTCGTAAATCTGTGGACATTCACCGGCTCTTAATAAATATGATTTATTCCATCTCGGATAAAAATTATTTTTTCTTGATTTCTACCTTTGAGATGCTTAGCTGCGCAGTAACTGACTCTTCCACTTGCATCTTCCATCAAAAGAGCAAATTAGTTCAATTTATTCAGCCGCTCCTTGGTAGGCGTCTAAGGAAGACTACTAGATTCTTTCTGAGGAGTCCAATCTAGTAGTCAGGCCTTTTAATTTTTCAAAATCTATCTTGTTAATTCGTGCTCATTCGCCGGCTGTTAATATTATTTGCAATTTGTAAGAATTGTATGATATCTTCCAATTCCATTAAAAGCATTGACATTTTGAAATATCGTTTATCCTAATGCCGATGGAATTTACAAAGATAACAAAGTTACCTACATAAAAGATCTGCAAGATTTTATGCATTATTTCAAAAATTTAGTTTGCAACAAAGTTAAAATGTAACGAGGAACAGGCAAATTTCAATCCATACAAAGTTCTATGTTTCGACCTTTTCGTCACACATATTGGTCCCGCCATCTTGAATTTTCAAATTTTGACTTCGGAATCGTGATTGGCGACCCCGAAAACCTGTAGGAACTCATTTCCATCAAGTTTCGTCAACAAAATCAGATTTCGAAGGTTTTGGCCGCTATATTGGATCCGCCATCTTGAATTTTCAAATTTTGACTTCAGAATCATGATAAGTGACCCAGAAAACGCTAGCATACTAACAAACAATCATATTTATATTCTTTTCAAATATTTGTTATCAAACTTGTACTTATTTGTATTCAAAATAAATACCTTATGGATTGATACAGTCCCGCCATCTTTAATTTGTCAAAATCGCCAAACGGCATTAAAAAGTAGATGTCTAACCAAAATATTCAAGTCCAAATTTAATTATTTACCTCAAAAATTGAGAATGGATGTGGGTGGCCGAGTTGACAGAGAATGCCCTATACAGGGTCGCAAAGTCCCCATGGTTCATCGGCCGTTATGTGAGAGCGATAAAGTAAGTCATAGAAATCCGTGCGATAGAGAAAGATGGCTATAATGAAGGCGAAATGGGCGGTGACTATTAGACGCCTTCATTATAGCCATCTTTCTCTATCGCACGGATTTCTATGACTCTTTATCTCTCACGTAACGGCCGATGAACCATGGGGACTTTTCGACCCTGTATACTATACTTCACTAAATATGTACTACTAAATTTTAGTATAAAATTAGACTTAATAAAACACATTACCATTATACAAATTCTGTTTTGATTTCAGTAAAAATTAACATTTCACATTGAAAGGTATAAAATATATCCATTTTCCAGAAATACTCAATTTTTCTTATGAATGTTGCTATGTCCGTATTGATGTAGAAAAAATATGGTGACTTTAAAATAACACTTCACAAATTCATATAAGAGCATTTTTTGCATTGAATTTTTTTCACTGCAGTTTCGCTCTGTGCCACATCCTTAGTTTCAGATAATTCATTTAAAAAGAGCTACACTGATAAGAACTCTCATACAACCAAGTTTGAGAGCTGCCCTGTGACGTAGAGTTCTAGTGCAGTTTTAAAAACTAATTATAGCTCTATTTTTTTTATGTAAAAAAAAATATTCAGACTCTGGTAACACATACTGTTATTCCTAAAAAACTGACACCCTTTTAAAGTTGCACTTTGTATTATAAAAAAATATTTTCATGAATATTCATTTTATATGTTACTGTGTATTCAGGGACAAAAGAAGATCGAGGTCGAACAGCAACGAGAGGGAGAAGAATGACCGCTATGTGGACAAGTATGAAAAATATGAGAAAAATGACAAGTATGAAAAAGACAGGTACAAAGATGATAGAGAGAGATATTCCGAAAAGGAAAGGTACGAAGAGAAGAAAGAGAGAAAGGACAAATATGACAGGGAAGACAAGTACAAAGACAGAGAAGACAAGTATTCCAGGGAGGACAGAGACAGGTATAAGAAATCTAGGCATAGAGAAGAGGAAAAGGTGGAGAGTAGGTCCAAAGACAGACGAAGGTGAAATAAAACTAAATGAGACTATAAAGAAACTTGTAAATATATTTTAATAATTTTAAGTTGTTGCCCTAAGAACTTTGTTCATTAAGGTGTTTATAAAGTTTTATGTATAAAATATTTTTTCCATGCAATTCTTGTTTAATTGATTATTCCTGATATACATTTTACAGCTACAATACACTAAGTTGAATAAATTTGATACCATGAAACTGAAAATATTGTATCGACTCCTTGACGTAAATAATCAAGAAGGCACTATTAATCAATAAACTTCGCAACAGAGTTAATGAATCATTAAAAGTTGGTCGAAACTTTGAAGTAAAAATTTTAATTTTCAGTGTCACGGGACGCAAAGAAATCCAACATTGCGCCTCGTGATTTACTGCCAGGGGCCTTTTGGAACAGCAGGCTGCGGCGCACTCGACGTTCAGTCCTCAGTCCGACCGCTGTTCATTAAATAATCGCCGAGTTTTGCCTCGGTAGCTCACTCTCAGTCGAGACTTGCCACGAGAAGCATCTCTGAGNCCACCTACGAAGGCTGTCCAGGCCTACACGAGATGAGGCAGGATAAAGAGGGATAATCCCCCTCGATCCCAAATCATTGAGGCCAACTTCTAGCCATAGAATAATGGCGGTTGTACCACAACAATTAAAAAATACCTTCAAATCTATATGTAAATAACTCAATAACACTTAACGGACGCTTTGCAATAAAATTAAAAAAAGGAAGCTATTGTTGAAAGCACAAGGAGACGCTTTGCAATAGTAAAAATGTATTGTATGAATGTGTGAGTGAATTGTTGAAAGGACAAAAGAACGCTTTGCAATATGATTCAATAGCAAAAGTAATAAAAAAATATGTTTCGTGTAATGATTAATAAGAAGTTGATGCCGTGATTGTTTTTCTTTTCAGATAATTACCAAGAATGAATGGTAGTATCGATCGAAGTCATCACTCCCAACAAGATTAGAAAATTAATTCGAGAACGAATTAAAGGATCAGGTTTGGCCGTGTGAGCATTCATGGGTTTTGAAAAAACAAATAAACCCACGGTCTGGGACGATGATATCATGAATAGCCAGCCTTCACTGTGCCTTTAGACATATTAATTGTTTATAGTTATAAGATTAGGTCCCTATATGATGTGGCGGTTCCAACAGGAGATTATTATTATTGAATGAACGCTCGCTCGAGTTAGACCGGCCAGAAAATTGTAAATTGTACGAAATAAAGATTTGTGTTGGACTTTTCGAAACTTAATTTTTATTGAATAATCACCAAATCTAACACTGTTCACGTACGTATGTAGCGTTCGGCTTCACTGTTCCGTGCACTCTTTTTTGCCCAAAGGTTTAGTTGTCGTTCGCCTATATAAAGTCTAAAGAGTTAACTAGTTGCCGTTCGAGTACTCTAGAATGATTAATTAAGAGTTCGCTCAGTATGCTCAACCTGCGTTAGGTAAAACAAATGGAGCTTTTTTTAAAGTGCGGTTATAAATGTTAAATGATTATAATATGTTTTCTAACATATGTTCTATGTTGTAATATATTTCTAGCATATTCAAAAATAGCAATTCTTCCCGAATCAGCTTGTTACAGGTTTATTTTATTGCGCCTAACTTATCATCTTTAAGGTCATTCCCAAGAGGGGAGAGTAGATAGTAGGTTGCAAATGATTGGATTAGTGTAGTTTTGTTGGTTTTGTTCACATATGTTTTCCTTGTTGCTGGCCAACCAGTGGCCTCCCCGCAGGTGGTGCCTGGAACAAGTAAAAGTTAGAGGTACTGCGCCAGTACAATCGTGGTGGAAATAGACAAATCGCTTTGTTTAGGAAAGAAATTCCATATACTCAACATGAATAAATAACAGCCCATATTGTCAGAAATATGTAAATATAACCTTTTCTTTGGTCCCACTGTCAAAACGGTGTTAATCTATGGTTATTATCTGCACCAAGTATCTCTCCTAAGATAAATAAGTTAGAAAGAGATAGAAGTTTGAGTTTGAAATAATACAATTTTCTATGGTTTAAAATTTGATATTTCCAATTCTATGATTTTTAAGGGTTTTTATGACTGGGTTTTTTTATACTCTATCTTTTGGGTGAGAGCACCATTTTGAACTAGAAAGACTTAAGTACTTTAGCAAGCTTTAGCTGATCTAATCTCGACGAAAATTGCATTTAGCACCACATTTAGTGGCAGATAGCATTTCTGCACTTAACAGCATATGCTGGATATCAAGAGGTTCTGTGCATTAAAATTTTGTCACCGTGTGCCCTTGTCAGAAGACTACACTTCTTGGCCACACAACATCTTGACGGTAAGCCAGTCCAGCCTTAATCTCATTTAGTCAAACTATATCTCTCATCTATGGTGTAATAATTTATTGATAAATTCCTTTTAGGCCAACAAATACACCGTTATCAAACTTCCGAAACTCTTACCTTAGTATATGGTTACGAAGTACCCTTCCAGCCCTAGCTATCCAGTACCCCGGCAGTCGTACCTACCAGACAGGTCCAGACATCCACCAGGCAGTTCAGTTGTTACATCGTGGGCACATCACACATAGTTACTTGTCCGAGTAACTATACAGGCAATTTAGATATAGTATTATTCCCCATTGCTTTGCTGTAGTCTTGTTGCCGTGCACTGCCCTCATAGCTAGTTTCACTGCATGGCTTACTACCAATGTTTTAGTTTAGGTAATAGCATTATAGCATTAACGCATGATCGCTCTGAGGCACTACCCTATGCTTGTGGCTAGTTTCCAGAATAAGTAAAATAATTTACCCAGCTACCCTGCTGTCGTGGCTAGACCTAAAAGAAAAAAAAGAGTGGAGATTAATAAGTGAAAACTGGTTACTTTAGTACTTTAATTATTGTAAATATTATCCTTACCTTAAGTAAATTTCTCATTCTGTAAGCGAAAACCAAGGTACCTAGGAAAGCGCCGATTGACAAATTTATCACTTAACTGTACAAAATATTATATAAGATAGTATTGCTTGTTTTTTTTATATATAAGCACTGCAGATAATTTTCTCTGACATCTGTACTTTTGACTATTGTCAACACCAACCATAGACCACGAACCGGCAGCGAAGGTCACTAAAATCGATTATTGTATTAATCCCAACCATAGATCATGGCAATAGTAGAACACTTGATTTGTTCGGATCACGGTTCACCTTAAAGCTCCGTCAGAACCAATCCTACCCCCAGTAGTAAAAAAAAGATTGTTCTTTTACTCTCCTAGGAGTTTTATTTCATAAATGCAAAGAACCCACGCTTAGACCAGCACCTTCTTTTTATACTAAAAGGAAGTTCAGGTCTAACAAGCTATCCTAATATTTCTAATATTGTGAACTATAATTTAAAATCAAATTAATGGCTTATCTCCAGGCCAAATCGGAGACAACCACAAAACCTGATGAGGAGTTACCACTAGTGATGGGACTACTCGAATGAAAATTATCGATTATATCGATTATGAAAATCTCTCGAGATATCTCGAGTGGTCATATAGAAACATTCGATAATTCGGATACAAATGACAGTGGCCACAGCGTTACTAACACCTGCACTACTCGAGCGAGTGCGCAGATGTTTCGATTGTTCCAACGCTCTAACGAGCTACAACATCTCGAGATAAGACGGCCGAGAGGATATATGAGACAATCGAATATCACCGCACCGACATACACGAAAAAAGGTATGCAGGAATTTTATGAGAGGTATCGCGGGGGGGTTAGATGGGAGCTCTATTTAGCGGGGATAAAAATTCATATGAATGAAAATAATACCAAATTATGTTTTCTATATATTTTTTTTTCAAAAAAATCCCAAACAATGGACCTCTTTAGGCGGCGACTACTCATTTTAAACACATGCTGCTGAACCACTCAACTGGCAACGAAGAAATATGGAAAAAATGCCCCAATCCGCGACAGTCATTCATTTACCTATCGTCAACATGTTTCGCATATGATTTGAGATAGACCGGAAATTTTCAAAGTGAAAAATTCGATTATATGTAATATCATTCGAATGATCATTCGATTATAAAATTAATTTGAACGGTAACCTCTCGATTATTTAATTCATTCGATTATTCCCATCACTAGTGACCACGCAATGAGAAATGGCAATGACATAATCACAAAACATAAAACGCCAAACGCTATGACCGTTCGTTTACAAAAAGCTCCTTTAGCACGGTAGTCACGTGATTTTACTCTTAACTCTTGTCACTCCGGTTCCTAATAACCATGCCGAATATCTAATAGATATGAGAAATCGCGCGTGCTACACGGTCCATAAAAAAGACGGTCGAGTAATAGACAGAAATTATGGGCGTGGCTTATCTTATACTACGTCACAAGATGTCTAACCTTTAGAATTCATGTTTGTTTACATGCGACTTAACTAGTAATTTTGCATTTTTCCAAGTATTTAAGTAAATCTTTCATAGTTGTTTGGGTATTTTGCAGTAATTAGTTAGTTATAGATAATAGTTTTTAATAAGTTGATGGTGTAGTGTTTAATATAAACCATTAATTTACCACGTAAAAATGCCATTACCCTTTCTCTCTCTCTCTACATTCCATCCATAGTCCATAGTATACTAATCTATAATTTAAAGATATCTAATAAAGTGTAGATCTGTGGTTTAAAGTCATATTCGATTAAGGGATAACGGATATGATTAACCAAATAGAAGAAATGGATGTATTAAAGTCATTTAGTAATTTGCAATTTGAACTGGAAGAGGCTAAACATAGTTTAAAGAGTGTGGATGATAACATTAAAAAAATAATCGGTAGAGATCCTTCGGAGTTACCGTCAAAATTAAATAAAAAAAGATTACCTCAGTTTGAAGAAAAAGTGCGAACAGGTTTAAAAACTCTAAATCGTGCACGTAAAATTACATATGAAATAGAAACACCTGTAAGTAAGAGACGAAACAGTGATTCAATATTTAAAAGATTGTCGACAGCAGTTCAGGAAGATGTACATCAAAATTTACAAAAGCAGTTGATAAGTAAAGTTATTGTTACTTCAAGAGAAGTTCCAAGTAGAGAAGATGCTTTGGAAGCTCAGAAGAAAGATGAAAAATTTAGAGCAAGAAATAGGAGAATGTTTGGTGCTCTTTTAGGAACCCTGCAAAAATTTCAACAAGAAGAGACAAAACTGAAGCCTCGGGTAAGTTACATCTTTTTAACCTAGTTTTGTCCCATTAATTATGCAAAATGTGTTTAAATATTTCATTTAACTATTTAACGGGGTGCTCACAGATTGGTGAAATGATTCTTGAAACAGGTAGAAACCCTTATTACCCTTGGTCGTAGTTAATTATAAGTGGTAACCTAGATTTTATTTTATTAATTTATTACAAATTACATTTGACTCTTAGGGGTAAAACACTTCAAACAATTATATTAATATACCTGTTCTGTGTCGAAACCACGTGAGCTACCCGCTCGTACAGCTCCTACTCAGGTTCTCTTTTATATAAACGCAACGTACTTTTCTTTTAAAATATATTTTCCACAAAACAAACACAAACAAGATTACATTTCACGTTTTTATCAATAATAACAATTATTTTTTAACAAAACAAAACTCTCATGTCAAGACAAAATATAGGATGCACATAGCACATTGATGTCTCTAACGATACTTAAACAAATTATAAAACATGCGAAGCTAGAGTCTTTCCGAAGCCGGTTGGACATGTATAAAAAAACAGAGCAATCAAATTTAATGAGTTTCATAGGCGTCCCTAAAAAAGGTGAAACATTATAATAATTTGTATATAACGTATAGAAAATTTCTATTACATGTTCATTTGACCAACAACATATTTTAATTATTTATGTCCTCAAACAATTTTATTATATTGATGGTAAATTTCGTTTTGTTCCGTTTCAATAGGTCTCCAAAATGCCATATTATTTCTCCCTTTTGCAATAGGGTTGTTGACCAAATTTCAAAAAGTAGATAATATAATTCTACACGTACTAATTAGTGTGTATGCACAATTAGAGATTGAGAAATGCGTTGGAACAGTTTTAAAATAATTATTTAAAACTGATTTTTTTACAATATTTCAAAATGGCTGTGACATCATAAGGGGCACTTTGTAGTGAAATTGTGTGTAAATGATTGCGTAAAGGAAAAATATTGGAAGATGAAGCTCTGTCAACACTGTCAGTAGTGTCAGTCTGTTAGTGACACTGTCGCATAAAATATTTTCATTTTCATATTTTCAAGTCTACGAGTTATTTTCCTTAATCTTCGAATTCTTTTATTAAGTAAAATTATTATTTAGTAATAATCATTTAATATCTTCCCTTAGAATTAAAGCAGAATGTGTGAAACAGGATTTGTGAAAGCTACTTCGCAAATTTTACTGAAAATTGATATTTTTATGATCATGAATTGAATTTTTAAAAAGAGACGACCATTTTAATATTGGCGAAATTAGAGGTATAAAAGCAGTCGGGTATGAACAACATATTTAATGAATGATTTTATTGTGTTTATTTATAATATAAATAAAATAAATAAAAAATAATATAAATAGGTATTTTATATTATAAAATACATATTTTTTTATGGAAAATTATAGTGCAGTTCGGGAGTCTTATGGAGATAATGCAATTGGCTATGTGGAATGTGGAACAAAACACCACTTAAATTTTGTTGAATCCATTACAATCAGGAAATTATTAATAACTGTCACAAATACTCTTAATTGATAGACTGCTGTCACTAGTGTCACTTTTGTTTAAAAAACAGGAAACGGCAACAGGGTTTGACGGACAATTTTTTGACATATTTTCTTCAAAATTATGCAATAGGATCGCTACTAGCTTCTTGTTCAATTGCCCCTTATAATGTCAGACTAGTTTTTAAGTAACGCAAAAATTCATAAATAATTTCTACCACTAATTTGTCATATATTTAAAATTTTACTATACAGGCAGGTTCTTTTATGTAAAATCTTTGTATCAACAACAATTTGTATATGGTTTGTTTTTATAGTCAACAACAATATTGTAATATAAATAGAAGGTGCCTATAAAAAATTTAAATTACCTAAATCACACCAAATTCCGCATTGCTGCAGTGCACTGCTGGGCAATTTGTCAACCACTTGTCAAAAGCTGAGATTTATTGCCCAATAGCCCAATACAGTTGTATTAGATTTCGTTTGCCTGCGCTCGCATTCTTCAACTGGGCGTATACATTTCTACCACCTCCACGTGTAGTTTGACCAGACCTGTATATGGGTATGGCTAAAGAAATATGGGAACAAGTTTTTCAAATATTTCAATGCCAAGTTGCTGCGTCAGTAACTGAACCTGGTACATACTGTCAACGATTTAGTTCTTCAATTAATATCGGAAAGACTATACCATAGATTTGACAGTATACTATGGATGGAATTTAGAGAGAGAAGGTAGGGCTAGGTTTCCCAACTCTCTCGGAATGCCTGGGAGTCTCTAGGAATAATGCTCAACCTCCTGAGCTCCCGGGATGCAATAATTTCTCCGGACTTTCTAAAATAAAAATTGTCATTAAGAAAATTGGTAAATTGCTCGTAGTAGGTAGTGACTTTCACCACCCCCTCCCCCGTTAGTTCAAATCTCCCGAGCTGGTTCCATCGAGAGTTGGCAAGGGGTCAAGATGGAAAATGAGATGACATATGATACTAGCCTCACATCACGTAACTTGTGGTATTGCGTATTTTACATATAGATTTGGCAGTATTTTTTTTAATTGTTGCGTTACTACCAAAAAAGAATAAATTTCATAATCAGAAATTATTTCTTTTAAAATTCATGTCCTGTGATTTGTATCTTAGGTCACGTGACTTAGGGCCAATCTCTGCCACTTTTGCTGTTCATGTTGAAACAGCTGCAAGGCGCAGAAAGTCGGCTTTGGCTTCATCCATAGTAACTGTTATATCCGAGGTCAAATCTATGGAAGTTACTACTGAATGACTATAATTTGTCGCAAAATAAACATTTGGTCTACAAAGTATCTACTGTAACAGATTTTCAGGTGTGCTGTATTGCATATGTTTCTATCTTTTCCATGAATTTAATATTTTATTATCAATCCACCCTAAAACTACTACAGAATGATCACATTGTGCTGAGAATGCATATGTTGACTTATAAATGTCATCTTAGGTTTGCCTTATGTGCTAGGATTGCTAACATTTTTTGGATTAAATATAATCTCTTGAATAGAAGAATGTAAACAATTTCTGATGCTATTTTATTTAATTTTTTTTATCCATCCATCAACTTCATTCAAGAATAAGTTGACATAATTTTTTTTCATATCTCCTTATTTAATAAGTAAACGGAGGTTCAGGCATGCCCAATTACATATTACTATTGCAACCTGAATGTAATTATAGAAAAATATATGAGTCCGTGTTCTCTAGTTTTGTAGTATTTTATTAACGTAGGCCACTGCTCTAAAATACAACGGGGGCGATCATGCAATGTCGGACCTATAAATAGCATTTTTAGTTTGTCCAGTTGAAAATAATATTTTAGATAATTACCTGTTCTGCTATTATATTTTATTACATGAGCCCACCGGTTTCAAACATGAATAAATTGATATTTCTTTCCATCCACTTTACATAATTGGAAAATATATATTAAGGTGTGCCCTTTTTGCGTACTACAATTATATACTAAGTACATGTATGTAGTTGTAGCCAAACAAATGATGCCAAGTTCTTCAGCTCTATAATATTTTATTAATACAGCCTACCATCCTGAAAGCGCTACAGTGATCACACAATGTCGAAAGCACACAACTTTACCTATACCTAAATAGCAATTTAAGTGTGCCTTACCGCAAATTTATTGTTTATTGTTTTTGTTTTTGTTTAATGTGGCTAACTTTAAAACACATACACATACATAACTTTTACACGTCAATCATGTAGGAACCTAAGTATAAAAAAATAATACTTGTTAAATCTTATTTAACGTTGTATCTTAGGTGTTAGGCCTACTTTTAGAAAACAGATAAAACAATTACAAGTATATTACAGTATATTAAATAAGTACAATTACAGTATATTAAAATTAACACTAAGAAGAAAAAAAAGAAACAAAAACGTTATACACATTGCACCTAAGTGAATTAACACTTGTATTGTGCAAGCACAAAATCCATTAAGTATATGCTGTATATACAATAATATGAGTAAAATTCAAATTATTATTATCATCTTTCGTATTAGCTAGGATATTATTCAATCAATGACAAAAAAGACAAATAGTTGTTACTTATGTATGTTTTGCAGAGGTGCGAGTATTTTTTAAAGCTTTTGGTTCTTCTTATTTCTAAGGGTAACAAGTTGTATGTCTTGGGAGCTAAATGTGTCGCAAATCTCAAACCTATGGTTTTATTATTAAAAGGTGTTAGTAAAGCTTCGTTTGACATACTCCGAGTTACCCTAACATTCATTATCAACTGTTTTTCATTTTTAAATACATTTGTACACAATGAATGGAAATACAAAGATCTAATATTACATATTCCATCCTTGAAAAGTAAACTGGTCGGGTATAATTTATTTTTTTTTAAAATGATTTTTAATATATAATTTTGTACAACAGATAGCTGTTTTAAAGTCGTATTATATAAACCACCCCATACCAGAATACCATAGCGATAAATGGATTCCACTAGAGATTTATAAACTATAAGTAATATTTTTTTGCTTAAGATATCTCTTAATTTGTAGAATCTAAAAATCAGTTTTCGAGTGTTCGCTGTTAATTTATTTATATGCTGCTCCCATTTAATGTTTTTGTCAATTACGATACCTAAATATTTTATGGAATATACTTCATTTATTACCATGCTGAAACGTTCAATATTAATCCTATCATAGTTGGGCCTATTTTTGCTGGTAATTGAAAATGCTATGTATTTGGTTTTACCAGCATTTAGAGATAACTGATGTCCATCTAACCATATTTTAATAGCAGTTATGCCACGTTCCATTTGTTCTTTAACTGTATCCCAGGTATCACCAGAGAAAATGACTACAGTATCGTCTGCATATGACAGTATTTTACCACTAGTATTTAAGAATAACAAAGAATTTAAATATATTATAAAGAGTATGGGCCCTAAAACAGTGCCCTGTGGCACACCTATTTTAACTTCCTGGGGATCACTAAGACAATTATTAACTCTAACATATTGCATTCGATCAGTTAAATAACTAGTAAAAAGCTTTAGCACATTTCCTCGAATTCCATAACTATGCAGCACATTAAGAAGCTTGTCATGAGGCACTGTATCAAATGCCTTAGCCAAGTCTAAAAACACTGCAGCACACTTTCTACTTGAATCCAGATTGTCTGTGATTTCCTTTACTACTTCATACATTGCATCCTCTGTACTTTTACCTTCCAAAAAACCAAACTGATGTGGACTCAATATATTGTTATTTTTAAGAAAACTTACAAGCCTAGTTTTAAGACATTTCTCAAAAATTTTTCCAAAATTATTTATCAAGCTAATAGGCCTGTAATTGGATATTCTCGTATTATCACCATTTTTAAATACAGGAGTAATGATAGAGCTTTTAAATTGAGAAGGCACAATACCAGTGGCAAAAATTAAATTTATTATATGTGTAATAGGCTGAACTATCTGCTTGTGAGATGACTTTATAAGTTCGGCAGTAATTGCATCCATACCTGGAGCCGAATTTTTTTTCAAAGAATTTATTTGTAATATTATTTCATTTTCTGTAACAGGCGTTAAAAACAATGAATTATTAATTGGCGGTATTTGAGAAGAAAAGTCATCAGGTATCTTTATATTGTTGGCCATTTTAATACCAATGTTAGCAAAATATTCATTACAGTAGTTCGACATATCTTTATTATTATCATATGGTTGACCATCTTCATTGGCAATATTAAAAGAACATGCATTATTTTTAGATTTTTCATTGGTAGCTTCAGATATTACTTGATAAATTTTTTTCATATTGTTTTGATTAAGTAAAATAATATCTTTATAATACTCATGCTTACATTTTTTTAACAGCTTATTTAAATTATTTCTATATGTTTTGTACTCTATCTCCAAATCCTGAGAATAACTATTTGTCAGTCTTTTTTTCATTTTATCTCTAATTATTATTGACTTGGTTAGACCAATTGTAATCCAAGGTTTGATTTTCTTAGGTACTTTATTATTAGTGGGTTTGGTATAAGTACTCTGAGATACAATTTTTAAATATGTTTCAGTAAATATATTAGTAGCAAGTTGAGAATTATTTAATTGCAAAACATGATTCCAACTTTCATTTTTAATCAAATTAATGAATTTATTAATATTAATTTTAGAAAATTTTTTAGTATTAATTTGCTTGATTGTGTCATAACTTATAGAATCTTTACTAAAATGTATCATGACAGCATAATGATCAGTAACGGAGCATTTAAGTATATAGGAGTCAATTTTAAAACTATTGACACCCTGATTACGTTTTACAAAAATATGATCAAGGCATGAAGTAGATTCTTTTGTAGTTCTAGTTGGAGATTGAATGTAGGGCACAAATCCATGTTTAGCTAACATTGACACATAATTGTTCACATACTCATTTTCTTCTAATATATTGATATTAACGTCGCCCACTATGAGTTGAAAACAGGCATCAGCTTTATTTAAGTCTAAATAGTCATCAATATCATTGATAAAAGCACCTATATTAGTTGGATTGGGTCTATATAATGCAATTATCCTAAAAAGGACATTACCAATATTGATTTCCATAATGCTTAGTGTTACCCCACTTATTTCCAACTTTTTATTATGGATTGAAGTTTCAAGACCCTTTTTTGCAATAATTATAACTCCATCATTTTTATTAAAATCCGCATGATTGTAAAAGGTATTATAACCAGGAATATTAAACTGATCTATAGAATCCACTTGAAAGCATTCACTTAAGATAATAACATCATAATTATAATCTAATTCATAGGTTACAAAAGTAGCAAGTAATTCATCAAAATTCTTTCTTATACTACGAATATTAAGATGAAAGACCCTAAGAACAGCATTTGTTTCAAACAGTACCTTACTGTCATTAATACCAACATATCTTCCCATGCGATTTCCTCCGACGCATTCGAGTTCTTGCAAAATTAAATCTTCATTGAGTAGTACCATTATACCAATGAATAGTCCGTTTTACTTTGTAACAGCAACTTTTGGAATTCTAAACTGGCACATGACAGGTCTGAGGCAGCATGTTCAACATTATAATTTGTATTAAATTTTTCATTAGAAATAACACAGTTTTTACAACACAATTTCACTTTAGGGCAAATATTTTCCTCATGCTCTTCACTACACCTTGGGCATGTTAATTTGTTACGACAATCTTGCTTTTTATGATAAAAACCCTGGCAGTTAAAACATCTTGGCACATCCAAATCCTCATATACTGAATACCTTTCCCATCCAATACATAATTTTCTGTCAACCATTACTTGTTTAAATGCAGTAGCCGAACACTCACAATAGATAGTATGATGGTCCCTACTCTTTTTTCTAATATATGTTGTTTTAATGACCCCTGCCAAATTATTTTGTTCTGCAATACTATTATCAATTTCATCTGCAGTCATGTTACCATCAAAATTAACAATTTTTATTCTTGGCTTTCTCATTTTTGTTTGCTCAATTAAATAGTTGTCCTTTAGTTTATCCTTTACTGCTTTTTCTAAAATATCAGTCTCTTCTTTTGTTTGACAAGTGATATGGATAGAACCTGATTTGGTAGATTTAAAATGCTTTATACCTATCTTTAATTCTGAAGGATTAATATATTTGTCCAGATCCGACTTAGTTTTTCTACTATCTTGTTCCCCCTTTGGCTTAATAATGATCTTTGGCTGATTTTCTTTCCTTTTATTAACCTCTGGTGCACTAGTTACAGATGCATAGGATAATTGTGTAAAACTTGCAAGTTTATCTTCAACTTGTTTGACTTTTTCTTGTAGCATATTAATAATTACATTTTTGTCATCTATTATTTGATCTTTATCCTTTATAGTATTCCGTAAAAAATCAGTTAGTTCATAATTTCTGCATTTTTTGCATATAAATTTCAATAAACGAGTTCGTAAAGCTAAACAAAAATAATGTAATGTAATAATAAATAATGTTTTAGATAGTCAGATGGAATTGTAATATATCTGAATGGTCAAATGGTCAAATTGACATAATTTTCACTACAATCCCATCTGATTATCTAAAACATTTTTCGTGAAAAGGCACAATTAAGCTGCTATTTATAGGTCGAATTGTGTACGTCCGACATTATGTGATCACCACACCCTATGGTCGGTACAGGTTTGCTTTGTGCTATTTGGATTTTATATAGGTTCCGTGCTTAGTATTAAAGCACATAATCATGTTGCTTAGAATGTTATAATATATTTACATACATGTTCTCCCTATCAAAATCTTGGATGAAGTCCTTTAGTCTACTTCTTTAACTATAATCATGATTTTACTGACCTATATTAGAATGCGTACTATAATAATAAAAGTGACTTATCAATATACTCGTATTATACAAATAACTACTTAAACTAGGACACTGGCTTCAGAACTTATTCTGTAGTACATATACAGGATGTTGCTATTGAGCGATTCTTCTTCGTCTCCTTCTTTCTAGTGGTTGGTCCTAATAAGTCCCATTGCACCGCGGCCTAATTAGATTTATTGTGCGTCCCACTATTAGTCCTATTCAGCAAGTAGTTTTGTCATTTTTTGTCCAAAAGCTTCTTTGCTGTCACTTCTCTCAGTTCCTTGGGTTCCAAATAAGGTCTCCCCAAGAGCGTCATTCCACTACTTGCAAATCCCGGGCACTGGCCCAGGGTATGCAGAGAAGTTTCATCCGTCGAGTCACATCCTCGGCAGACCGGACTGTCTACAAGCTTTATAGTCCAAAAGCTAGCGACGTGTGGACTGCACTGATCGACTATAGTCGTGATTTTTTGTTAATAGTTTCTTATCACATTGATAAAGCCAGAGCCCATCAGTCAGAAGTCGCTCTAGAGGCGGAGACCGTGGGCGGGCGGTTAAACACGTGAAGTTTTGTCAATAAAAAAATAATCGAATATAGTCATGAAAATTGGTACACTTATATATTTTAAATGGATAAACATAGAAAAAATATTGTCAGAAGGCTAGGTGGTGGCTTAAGCGCCCTCAGAAGCGAGTAGTAAATTGTGAATTGAAAATTAAATCACATTATATAGTTCTGGCATTATGTTTATTTTTAGTTTAAAACGCAAATAGACTATCTGTAAAGTTACAGAAGTTAAAAGTGAGGCTAATAGTCAAAAAAACATTATTTATCATCGCATGTGCAAATTTTGCCATCGCTGTTACGCCGGGCGTTTTTGATCTTTTATTGTTAATAAAAGATTAAGTACAGTTCTGGCATTTTACATAGCCAATCTTTATATTATATATGTTTGTTATAACGAAACAAAAGAAGTTTACTCAGAGGTTAAGACTATGCCAGAGCTACATAAGTTTAAGTGCAATTGAATAAATTGCTACAATTTTTTTATTTGGTAATATTTGTTTTCACAATGGTTTTAAATTGGTTTATCTACCGAAATATACACAGTGCACTTTACTCTGAATCGCAATCTGATGATTCGTTGTGAGTATCATCGTCGCTGCTGTACTCTACATCTGTCATTTTTTTTTGTCATTGTAGCTGCAATTGAAAACACAATTTAACGAAAAATCTAATGCACAAGTAGTGAACACTATTAGAACTGTGACTGGAGCGAAAATCGGAAGCGAATTCACGCTTGGTTACTATTTTGAAAGCCAAGCCAGAATAACGGTCTGACTACACAGGCCGACAAAAAAAATCCTGTGTTTTTGAGACGTGAACCTACCCTTCTTTAGTAAAATTTTCCGCTAAATCCGAAAATGATAAAAAAAAATCTTACGTGTGGATTCCCGACCACATACCCTTAATTCCCCCAAAAATTAAAAAAAATTCAAACTAGTCGTCCAACCTCTTTAGTAAAATTTTCCGCTGAATCCGAAAATGATAAAAAGAAAAATTTATGGACTCTCCCCCACACACCCTCAATTCCTCCCAAAAATTCAAACTGGCCATCCAACTTACCTTTAGTAAAATTCGCTAAATCCGAAAATTGCAAAAAATTGTTTGAACATGAGGGATCCCCCGTATTCATCCGTGTCTCTCACTTGCTTCTTTCAAAAATAAAAATAAATACAAATCCGACATGGCAACCGTTATAACTTTTATAGAATCTGTCGGTAAAACCAAAACTAAATAATATTGTTGAACTAAAAGTTTCCTTTGCTCGTACACTTAACCTCGCCCCCAGATAGCATTTACAAAATATGGTTAGCATCCTAGCACTGATGAAATTTTTCAGTGAAGGCTTACCGTTTTCCAAAAGCTCTTAAGTAACTTTAAGCTAGGTAGCACACGGAAGGTATTTTCTAAAACGTTTTAGCATTTTAATTTCGCATTCAATTAAAATGCAAGTACAAGGCCTGGGGCCACGTCAAGGCATCTAACAACCCAGAGTAAGTTATAACCTAGATTTAGAAAATACCTACCTAGCTTGAAACATTTTGGAAAACAGTAAGCTTTCAGTGAAAAATTTCATCAATGCTAGGATGCTCACCGTAATTTGTAAATGCTATCTGGGGGTGAGGTTAAGTGTACGAGCAAAGGGAACTTTTAGTTCAAAAATATTTTTTAGTATTGGTTTTATCGACAGATTTTCATAAAAGTTATAATGGTTGCCACATTTGATTTGTATTTATTTTTATTTTTGAAAGAAGAAAGTGAGAGATACAAATGAGTAGGGGCATCTCTCACGTCCAATAAACAATATTTTTGCCATTTTCGGATTCAGCGAATTTTACTAAATATAGGTAGGTTGTATGACCAGTTTGGATTTTTTGCATTTTTAGGGGGAATTGAGAGTGTGGGAGGAATCTATATGTCACAACTTTTTTTTTATCAATTTTGGATTCAGCGGAAAATTTTACTAAAGATAGGTAGGTTGGATAGCCAGTTTGGATTTTTTTAATTTTTGGTGGGAATTGAGAGTGTGTGAGGGAAATCCATACATCAGAAAATTTTCTTTTTATCAGGTTCGGATTCAGCGGAAAATTTTACTAAAGATAGGTAGGGTCATGTCGCAAAAACAAATAATTTTTTTTGTCGGCCTGTGCTATTGTTTTGCGCGCTTTACTTGACTGGCATAATCTTAATCTCGGAATAAATTTCTGTTTCGTAACATAACATAAATATATATCTGTAAAGAGTGGCTATGTGAAATGCCAGAACTATATTTATTCATTTCTCAACAATAAAATAAAAGCGCCGGGCGTAGCAGCCACGGCAAAATTTGCATGCACGGTGATAAATAATGTTTTTTTCGCTATTAGCCTCATTTTTAACTTCTGTAACTTTACAGATAGTCTATTTGTGTTATAAACTAACAATAAACAAAATGTCAGAACTATATATTGTGATTTATTTTTCAATTCACAATTTACTACTTTATCGCTTCTGAGAGCGCTTAAGCCACCACCTAGCCTTCTGACAATATTTTTTCTGTTTATCCACTTAAAATCTATAAGTGTACCAATTTTCATGACTATATTCGATTATTTTTTTATTAACAAAACTTCACACTTTTAACTGCCCGCCCATGCTCTCCACCTCTAGCGCGACTTCTGACTGATGGGCTCTGGCTTTGTCAATGTGATAAGAAACTTTTAACAAAAAATCACCACTATAGTCGATCAGTGAAGTCCACACGTAGCTAGCTCTCCGTCTATTAGCTTATTAGATGTTTTCTAACGTGACAGTGTCCCGTTATGAGTCCTGTCACTTATTGAGCCATTAGATGTGCAGGTGAAAAAAATATAGAGGGTAATTCACAAACGGTGACCAAAAATAAAACCTCGTATTTTTTGGTGAATTTATCTAGGCCGCTTCTTTAAAAAGATACAGGGTGCTAAACTTAAAAAAAATGTTTTTAATTTTTTTAAATAATTTAAAATTAGTAAGTGAAATAATTTGAAATTGGTACATTATGTAAATATTGTCCAAAATCTGAGGCCTTCTCCTAAAATTTAGATGTTCCAGTGGTTTATGGTAACAACACCCGTATGCACAGTCGATCGCCAGCGACTCACCGAAGTTATACCTGGTGAATCTCTGGCGAGTCGCTGGCGAAAGAACGGCGCATAATTTCTATTGCATAGACGTTCGCCCGGCGATCTCCGTTTTGGCGAATCGCCAGATGAGTGATAGTCTCAACTTCAGGCGCTTAAGCATGCACAATGCTATTTTACATCGAATACGTACTGTTCTAACCTGAGTTTGTGCATAGCATGGTGCTTTGAAATGTATTACTTGAGTATATGAATATTATCCAAAATCTGAGGCCTTTTTCTAAAATTTAGATTCCCCAGTGACGTAGATACAGTGTGTCGGTGACATATTTTTTGAAATAAAATAGTATGCCAGTTTATATGGTAACAATCATAATATATTCAGATTCAGATTTTTCGAAAAAGCCTGATTTCCAAGTAAAACTTAAAAAACGAACTGAAAACACTTTTACCTAAATAACATACAAACACTAATCATTCGATTATTTAATCGAATAAAGAAATTAATAACATTAGTCATGACTTTAATGATTTTATTTTAGTAAATGCTCAAAAGTACTCAATTTCGATGAACACAGGCGCGACATCTTTTTAGTAACGAAAATGTAATTTGTTTGAAATTTATTGTTGCTTGAATATGATGAAAAGCAATATTTATTCTTTTTTAGAACTGCTCAGAATTTCAGTTGTTATTGCAACCTATTATGTAATTTTTTATTCAAATATCGAAGTGTGTTTTCAGTTCGATTTTTAAGTTTTACTCGAAAATCAGACTTTTTTTCAATTAACATAAGAGTAGTAATTAGTAGAAAATTGAAAGATGAATTCGAAAACATCATGATTGATGACCGTAAAGCAGTGGCGTACGATTTAATTTAGAAAAATATGCCGGAAAAAGCCTCAGATTTTGGACAATGTTTACAGAAATACATGTGCCCAATTTCAAATTATTTCAGTTACTAGTTTTTAAATTATTAAAAAAAATTTTAAATGTTTTTTTAAGTTTAACACCCTGTATCTTTTTAACGAAGCGTCCTAAATAAAAACTTTATACGATAGATTCCCCTTAAAATTCACCAAAGAATACTAGGTTTCATTTTTGGTTACCGTTTGTGAATCACCCTGTATAGGTGTGAGTATATCTATATCAGAAATACCTCTGTTTGCGTTATACAACATGTTAAAATTGTTGTAGCTTAAGATGTTGGTTGGCTAGGAAGTGTCAAAGTGACACCACGTTTGTTATGTAATATAATTGCATCAAAATACAAAATACAGTCCACTGTTAACCATAATTAGTTTATTATTCAATCAGTCATATATTATTACTCGTATAGAGAAAAATACTGCACAAAAATCACAATCCATTATTGGATCAATCTCAAAAACAATGAAAATAGATTACTTGCTTTCTGGAGATGCTACTGGCAATCTCCGGCGATTCTCCGGCGCTTCGCTATAACTTTCACTAATGCGCATGCTTGACTTAGCTGGCGAACGACTGTACATTGAAAATCTCGTCCAGCGAACGGCGAATCTTTGGCGATCGACTATGCATACGGGCATAACAGTCATGATATTTTCGGACTCGTCTTTCAATTTTGTACAAATTACTACTCTCTTATGTTTTTCGAAAAAAGCCTGATTTTCGAGTAAAACTTAAAAAACGAACTGAAAACACTTTTTCTTAAATGACCACCAACACTAATCATTCGCGCCGCGCGCGCCATTATTCCATGGCTAGAAATTGGCCTCAATGATTTGGGATCGAGGGGGATTATCCCTTTTTATCCTGCCTCATCTCGTGTAGGCCTGGACAGCCTTCGTAGGTGGGCCCCATCCGTCGTCTACCCCGACCGCAAATGCGGCCGTTGTAGGCGCTTTGTAGGACCTGTTTTTGTCCTGGCTGTGCCCCGCCGGCTAGGGCCCTTCTGGCGCTCTTCTTGCTTCGCCGGCTCGTCTGTGTACACCCCGGGGGTAGTGTCATGTTTATGTGTAGTATGGTTGGATAGGGTAGTGGGGCTATGCAGCCTGGGATGCGCTTTGCTAAGGTGGCCCTTAGGCTAGCGCAGGAGGGAAGAGGTATGGGGGGTGTGTATATGTGTGTGTGTGTCGTTGTCTTCGTTTCTTGATCCTGGCGGTTTCTGAAACAGAAAAGGTTAGCGGGCAGGGGGGGGGGGATGTCGTTGGGGTGGTCACCCAGGGTCAAAAAATTGGTGTTTAGGTATTTTGTGTTTGTCGGTCATGTCGGGTACGTAGTCAACGGCTTGTCTAAGGAGGGGATTGTCATGTCTCGCGGCTACGTCAAACCTTTTCTCCGCGTTTTGTCTTATTGTCTGTGTAGTGTTTGTGTATTGTAAGTCTCGTAATATGTCAGTGTTTCTTACGCCGTGCAGACGTAGGTTAGCTGCGGTTGAAGTACCACCTTGATAAGCGTTCGTTTATTCCTTAAACTGAGGGTGTTTCCACCTTTGAGTAAGGGATAGAGCCTAGCCCTGGTGGTCTTCGCTCGCGCCACCGTCTCCACGATGTGTGGTTTCCACGTGAGACGCTGGTCCATCGTCACGCCCAGGTATCGTGTTTGTCCATTCCAGGAGATGGGTTCCTGGGATAGTGTCGGTCTATCGAGGTTTTGTGGGATTTTTCGTTTGGTAAAAAGGATAGCCGAACTTTTGTTGGGATTAATTTTGACTTTCCACCTGTTGCACCAGGTTTCAAGTTGGTCTAAGGAGTTTTGGTGGTGTATAGGTGTGGGGACAGGACGGTGTCCTGGGGGACACCGGCCTCCATGGGACGGGTGGTGCAAAGGGAGTCTTGGATTTGGATGCGGAATTTTCGGTAGTGTAGGTAGGATTTTATGAGTTTGGTAAAGGATATGGGATATTGGATGGTGAGCATTTTCATCAGTAGGCCTTCATGCCAAACCTTATCGAAGGCCTTTGCGACGTCCAGGAAGACAACACCAGTGTACTGTCCCCTGTTAAAAGCCGCCGTGATGTGCTCGGTAAGGCAAAGGATTTGGAGTTCAGTGGAGTGATTGGGTCGAAAGGCGAACTGCTCGTCTGGAATGACTCGCAGTTCTTGGGAGTGGGTTCTTAGACGAGTTAGGATGATTTTTTTACCACTGCTCATAGCCGGGAGCAGGCTAATGGGCCGGTAGTTGGATGGGAAGGTGTGATCTTTGTTGGGTTTTGGGATAAGGATTATGTTTGCTGTTTTCCAGCGGGTAGGGAAGTGTCTTAGTCTGAGTGTCGCGTCTGTTATGTTTAGTAGGGCCATGAGGCCCTTGTGTGGTAGTCGTTTAAGTGTCGTGTTATGTATATTGTCGGGTACGGGGGCTTTTCTGTTTTTAAGTCTGCGTATTATCAGTTCTAGTTCGTCAGGTATTGCGCGGAGAATTATGTCATTGTCTGGGTCTTTGTTGACGCGTCGGGCCGCGCGCTCAGCCACTGTCTCGAATTTCTCGTCTTCGTCGGGCAGCTGAGGCAGTCTACACTGCAGTTCCAGACTGTCGGCGAAAGCCTCTGCCTTTTCCTGGTTCGTGTAAACCACCCCCACACTACCGTGGATTGGAGGAATTTTACGGCGAGCGGTCTGTCGCAGAGCCCTCTGCGTTTTCCAGAGGCTGTTGTCTTGTGGATCCAGCGACTCCAGGTGCCTAGCCCAGTTGTCCTGGGCCAGTTCATCCAGAGCCGCCTTCACCCGTCTGTTAAGTACGTTTAAGTCGGGGGAGGCCGGTGCGGGTGGCAAGCCGTTTCGCACGTCGTCTGTCACGTATTAAGTTTTTTATGTCATCGGGGAGGGGGCCCCGGGGGTTTGTCAGTCGGGGGACAATAGTCTCCGTCGTAGTCTGAGTCAGGGCGTTTTTAATGTCAGTCTCAAGAGAGAGGATGCCGCCTCCAAATCAAGGGTGGTTTCGATGATTGGGAGCGCGATGTTTCTTTGCATTACTGCTCGGAAGCGCTCCCAGTCAGTGAACCTCCTCGTGAAGGAGGTTCACTGTCATATTCACATCTCTGTCTTCGCTTCAGATCCAGAAATATTGGATTGTGGGCGGAAGACCCTTCGTATTGGGTGGATATTTGGTATATATATAACGGTATAGATTTTAAGAGGGTAATGTCGATGACGTCGGTTCGTCCTACGGGTCCGTAATGTGTCGGTTTTGTCGGTCCGAGTATCGTCAAGTCGTCGTGTCTTTCTTGGTAATTCAGCAGGATGCAACCTCTTGTGGTCGTCATCCCATTGTGCCATATGGGGGACTTCGCGTTGAAGTCCCCGATGGCAATTGTCTGGGGCCAGGAAAGGATTTTGTCTAAGTCATTGTCAAGTAGTGGTAGTCTGGGTGGGTGGTAACAGGACACCACCGTAACGTCTCCATTCCGTAGCGATCTCACCGCTATCGCCACGGCCTCTGTATTTTGAGTTTGGAGCCACTGCAGCAGATAGTGGTCGATGCACTTCTTTACTATGAGTGCAACACCACCCCCGTTACGGTTTCTGTCATGTCTGTATATGTCATATTCAGGGATGGAGGTCGGGTCGACGGGATGCCTCGCTGAGGTAGGTCTCCTGGACAGCCATAACGTCTATGTTTAGACGGTTCAAGATGTCCACGAGTTCCATTTTTTTGGCCCGGAGCCCGTCGTACGTGTCTTGGTGTAATTTGTCTGTCTGGTATATTGTTTGTCGGGGGTCGCAATTTTAAAGAAATGTATTGTAAAGTAATGCAAATAACTGATAAATAAGTAAAAGTGGGACTTACCTGGGCATAACCCCGGCACAGGTACCTGTAACAACGGCCGAGGGCCTCTGTGCTTAAGCCGGGATTAGGTCGGTAATTGAGAGGAAAGGAAGGGATTTTTTCCAGATAGCCTTAATAAAGGCAGGTAGATCTTGCTCCTTGCACTGCACTTCACTTCAGGGACACATCTACTCAGCTCGGAACTGACTAATCATTCGGTTATTCATTCGAATAAAGAAATTAATAACATTAGTCATCATTTTAACCCAGATAGCGCTACCGTCCTTAAAAGTACACTGCAGAAATCTTTTTCTGAATATTTGATTTGACCTTTAATGACCACCAGAGGTCAAATTCGGAAAATGGTCAAGGACATATCTGAACGTAAAATTTTCCGCTATTTTCATTTCCAGGGTCAAAAGTAGGGCATCTCATTTGAAAAAATTAAATTGACCTTGAAATAACCTTGAAGGTCAAGGTCAAATCTAGGGTCACCATTGAATAGCCAGGGAAAAATCCTAAATCTTTTGTCTGATTCATTTTTCCTCAAAATGCATTTTTCGAAAGTTATTGTGCTGTTTCCATACTTTTGGGACACCCTGTATAGTTATTACCTTCACAAACTATGCAACCATATATTCACTGTATTCAGTTCTAACCTAACTTTTAACTATAATTAATAATATTCACAAAATAATGTTAGTCTGAATATATAAATAAATTAAGCAATTGTTAGTAAAATTAATACAGAAGATTTCAAGACATTTTATTTATTTTCTAATATTACATCTGTCAGCATGCCTGGACAAAATTTCAACTCTGTTGCAATGTTCTAATGCCAGGGTATGGTAATTTTTGATGTCGAATTTCTTCATAGTCATTAGTGCCATAAGCCATATAAAGTTTTAAGACTATGAATTGTATTTTCAGACCAAATATAGCCTCTACCAGAATCGCTCATTAACATTTTACATTGATCTTCATTAAATACATTGTTGTAATTTTTAGTTAATCAGCCGTATTCTGTTCTTTTGTCATGCGCCGATATTTATGGTAGCAATTGTTAAACTTATAACTGGTAACAATATTGCTAGCAAAAATGATATTCTGATCAGGTCTGTATAAGGATAATCTAATCTTATACGCGCGAACAATCATTGCTAACCATACATCTGAAGTTGGCTGGATAACACGTGTAATGTTGCCAGAGTAACTTAAATGTCATCAAAACAAAGAAAACATATTTTTTCTGTGGTACATTAATTCTTTATAGAGAACGTGACAACATCGACACTTATCTACCATCCATAACCTTATTAATTTTATTTTAGCTTTATGTACAAAATTGTGGAAGTACAAATATGGGTGTGAATACAGCAACGGTTTCCCAGCAACGGTTTTTTCAGATACTGATTTTCGTTCATGGGGTGTTAAAATTTTCAACATTTATAGGTTCAAATGACTCGAATTAAATTAATTTAAAATTAATTAAATCGAATTAATATACGGGGTATATATTTGCAGCCCTCATAGGTAAGGGTTGATGCCGCCCTTACGTGAATATTGTAAATTTATATATTATTTCATGATGCCTGTTAAATTTCTATAAGTGAATAGCATAAAATATCTCTTTCTACAAAGTCCTATATGTTTTTGTATATGCCCGGGCCGTATTAAGGGCGGCAGCCACCCTTATGTGAAAAATGCTTATACAAATAATTTGATTATGTCTGTTAAATTTCTATACGTGAATAGCTTAAATTATCTCTTTCTATAAAGTCCTATATGTTTTTATATATACCCGGGCCGTAATAATTGCGGCAGCCCCCTTATGTAAAAAAATGCGTATAAAAATAGTTTGATGATGTCTGTTACATTTCTATACGCGAATAGCTTAAATTATCTCTCTACAAAGTCCTATATGTTTTTATATATGCCTGAGCCGTATTAAGGGTGGCAGGCATCCTTATGAAAAACAATGCGTATAAAAATTATTTGACGTCTGTTAAATTTCTATACGTGAACATTGTGAACAGCTTAAATTATTGTCACGGGACGCAAAAAAATCCAATATTGCGCCCCGTGATTTTCTGCCAGGGGACTTTTTGAACAGCAGGCTGCTGCGCACTCGACGTCCAGTCCGCGGTCCGACCGCTATTCATTAAATAACCGCCGTTGTAACGCCGCCGCTCCTCTGAATCGTAAATTGGGGGTGGCACGTTCCACCCCCGGCGCAATCGGACGTGTCCCGCTAGCTCCAAAGTCGGTGAGAACTCCCTCTCGTGCGTGGCAGCCACCGACGCCGTACGACGCAATGTACTCTGGGTCCATAGTCAGACGCGAAACCCGAAATCGAAATTCTTTTTCTAATGTAGACCAAGTTTCCGAATTCTTTACTAAGTTATCCTAGGATAACTTGGGGGTGAGGCTATTTCCAGCTAACCTCAAACTCGGGCCTATGGCCTCTTTTCTACTAGGTTTAGGGCTAATCTTTTCCCTGGGAGTGTTAAGTTTGTTTTACTCCCCTTTGTATTTCTTTTTGGCCTTATTTTTTTCAAGGAACTTTCTTTTTCCTTATTTAATTTTTTTTCCTTTGTTCTTTTCTTTTGGCCTTTATTTTTTTACAAGGAACTTTCTTTTTCCTTTTTTTAACTTTAACTTATTTTTCTATCCAGAAAAATATTATTTACCCTTAGGTCCCAGATCTAATAAAATGAATTCTTTAATTTCAAACAGTACACCAGGAAACCCAACCAAAGCCCCTGGGGAGCTCTATGCACATCGATACCTTGATGCCAACTGAGCTCTCGAGCCTACGTACGGCTCGCTTTTATGCGTTTCGGTGCGGTAGAGCTAGGCTCCGCCCACCGCACCGAAAACTCGACCTTATGCGACATCTCCCCCGTCGAAAAAGGCTTTGGTTTGGGCTTTTCTGTTGCACCTCCATTTATTGGTACAACTCAACCTCTGTTAACAAAACTAGAACAATACAAAACGATTAGATAATATATACAAAACACAAAAATAAACTTCAAAACTCTATACAAACTTAACACAAATGGTACAAAATAACGAAAATAAAACGAAATTCTCTCTTCAGGCTCGCTACCATTGTAGCGGCCACCGCACTTGGTCCTGGGGCACCTGGGGAGGCGCTTTCGGCCTCGGCCGCGACTTATAGTACCATCCCCATGGTACATCGATGTCGACGTTGACGTCGTTCTCCGCTGGGACGCTATGCCGGGGTGCCAGTGGACTTCGTCCGGCATTCCCGTCCTTACCATGCTGCTTGAGTGCCAGGGTGCCAGTGGACTTCATCTGGCACTCACCATCAACCTCTCGGTCCCGCCACGCCAGGGTGCCAGGCGAATGTCTTCTGGCGGGCGCTAACTCGTCTGGGAAACGTCAGGGTGCTGGAGTTAACGTCATCTGACAGTTCCTTTGACTTCTCAGATGGCCTGAGGGACTCATCACGGCCACGCTGCCGCACCAGATAGCGGCTGCTATCTGCGACATCATTAACAAAAGCAACCTCCAGGTTACTATTGGAAGGCGAAGTTGGCTGCTCGGGCTCGAGAACAATGCTAATTTCCTCCAGGTCATTAGCTGGCAACCTAACGCCAGCCAAAGGGGAACTGTGGCACCCGCCACCTGGACGGCATCCCTCATATGTAGCCTCCGGGCTACGGGTTGGGATGGACGGCATCTCCATAGGGATCGGTCTGGGTACCTGGGTGACCGACGTCTCGCCTACAACCACCATAGGCTCGTCTATCGTCGGGGGTTTGGAAGAGTAGCTCCTACTACTCGGGGAACCTCCAGGTTCTGACATCAATTGGGAAAGGATCGCTGTAGATTTCGTAATCGGGACGTCGTCGCGCGTCTGACTATTACTGCTGCTAGCTTCCGCACACCGATCGGCCACGGCTTCACGGAGCCCAGCTCCTGGGGGCGGCGTCGATCGTGGTGGCGAAAGCGCTATCATTCGTACGTGGCGTCGGCGCTGTTGTTCATTCTTCCTTCGTCGCGGCGTTGCGTTGGTGTTGGTTTGGGGACACGTCATAACCGAATCGCGAGACGCAAATTTTTCAAGTTGATTTTCATGACCAAAATCGGCGCCTCGGCTCGAACCCACGCCGTTTACCAAGCTAGTCGGCGTATCAAATACCTGATCCGCAGGTTTCGGTCCGAAATCGCGTCGCGCTGTTTCTGGATGTGCTCGCTCATCATCCAGCGGTTGAACGTCACCCGCTTCCTCCTCCGGTTGGCGAGATAGGTAGTCGGCCAACTCGTTACGGGCAGAAGGTACGTGGGTAACATCAAAACTATATTCCTGCAGCATAATGGCCCACCTGGTTAGTTTCGCCTTGTCATATTCTGTATCGGCGGATCGCCCAAACTGCCGCAAGCACCTCCTGCTCGTTTATATGATAATTCAGCTCCGTTTGCGTGAATTTCGCAGAGGCATAAGAAACGATCTTCCGTTGGCCGCTATCGTCTCGTTGAAACAGCACGGCCGCCATACCTACACTGCTGGCGTCCGTCTGCAGGTGAAAATCGCGATCGGGGGTCGGCCTACTTAGATACAATGGCCGCGACATTTCGGACTTAACGGCCTCAAAAGCCTGTTGCGCACTCGAAGTCCACCTAAATTTCTTACGGACGGCGTGCAAGTTTTTCGTCAGCGGCGCGGCTAAGGTGGCGAAGTTTGGTATGTATTCTCGTAGCCAGTTCGCAGTGCCAAGAAACTGCCGGAGCTCCTTCATACTACGTGGAACCGGGAAGTCGCGGATTTTTGATAGGTGTTTCTGTTGCGGTACATTCCCGTTTTCCGTAATTACGTGTCCTAGATATTCGATTTGACCACCGGCTATCACGCACTTGGTGGGCGCACACACCAACCCGTGCATTCCCAACCGCTCGAGTACCAGGTCCAGGTGTCTCGCGTGATCCTCCAGATTATTGGAGTAAACGATAATATCATCCAAGTAAACCTTGGCAAACCGGTGCAAGTAGCCATCGAGGACGCCCACCATCAACTTCTGGAACGTCCCAGGAGCCCCTGCGAGGCCAAAAGGCATCACATTAAACTCGAAGGACGCCCCGTCCGGAGTGGTGAACGCCGTATAGCGCTTAGCCTCCTCGGCCACAGGCACCTGCCAATAACCACTCTTCAGGTCTAGAGTGGTAAAAACGCGCGCTGCACCTAGCTCCCGAAGCGTGTCAAGGATGGGCGGGAGGTGGCTCACCTCCGCCACTGTCTTGGCGTTTAAACCGCGATAGTCCACACAACCGGTAAGTTCCGTCCTTCTTCGGTACCATCACCACCGGACTGGAGTAATCCGACGCGCTCCTCCGTATGATACCGGATCGCAACATTTTCGCGACTTCTTCATTAATAGCCCGTTTCCTTGCCTCCGTGCATCTATACGTAGGACTGCGCACTGGTACTGCGTCCCGCAAAATAATGTTATGTCGTGCCGCCAAAGTCGTAGCCGGCCGCTGGATCTCGCTAAATGCCCGCGCGTGCTTCCGTAATACCCGCGCAAAATTCTCCCGCCACGGATTTTCCAAATGTCCAACTAAATGTACCGGCGGAGATTCGACTGCCGGTATGGCCACCTTTTGGCCCCAATAAGCTATCTGCCGCGGGTTACAACCAAAATAGAGACATCCTCGTTGAACGTCAATAACCGCTTGGCTCGCCCTGAGCCACTCCATACCTAGCACGACCTCCTCGCGTAGGTCGTCCACCACCGTGAACGTCATTGGAGTTAAAACTTGTTGGATACACGCATTAAGTTGAATACGCCCTCGCACCGCGGCCATCTTCCCGACGCACCCTAACCGGATATTATTGTGACCCTTTGACATAGCTTGCCGCTCCTTCGTCGTAAGCCAGCTGGTACGTAAAAAGTTTTCTGACGCCCCCGTATCGACTAACGCAGATAATCGGCAGTAGTGTAAGTTGGAGAGTTCTAATCCACCCCCCCACCCCATTTTACCCCCCCACCACTTTTTTTGGCCCAGCCAATCAGAAGACGGAGAGTTCTAATCCGCCCCTCCCCCAGGGTGCCAGGCGAATGTCTTCTGGCGGGCGCTAACTCGTCTGGGAAACGTCAGGGTGCTGGAGTTAACGTCATCTGACAGTTCCTTTGACTTCTCNGAAAACGCTTCGAGGTAAACTATGGAAGCAGCGAGGATTCTGACGATCCATTCATCGCGATTTCGGTGGAGGGGTTGAGAAGAAGACAGCGCGCTCCAGCCACTGTATCAAAAAAAGAATTCGACATCGTCACATCCAAAAAGAATTCGACATCAGATCAATCAAAAAGAATTCGATCACATCTCAGTCCAGCCACTGTATCCAAATCATCGCAGTCAACCGAGATCACATCTCACATCCAAAAAAGAATTCGAAACTTCATTCAAACGAAAATTCCAAGTTACTGCCATCCGCATCACAAACAAACAAAATTACTAGTTTTATTTCTATATTAGAAATAAGTATCCAGTGTTTATCCAGTGTTATCCAGACGTTCCACCACCGCCGAAGCAGAGGTTCCACCACTACAGAAGTAGAGGCCATCATTGTTTAAAAAAAAAAAAATAATAATAAAATAAAACAAAAACAAAACAAAATAAAACAAAAACAAAATTAAACAAAATAAAACAAAACAAAATAAAATAAAACAAAACAAAATAAAATAAAACAAAACAAAACAAAACAAAACAAAACAAAACAAAACAAAATAAAATAAAACAAAACAAGACAAAACAAAATAAAACAAAACAAAATAAAAAATTCCAACCCAAGGAGCTCGAACATAACAGAAGCGAGTACAACGGCTCGCTTTTATACGTTTCGGTGCGGTAGAGCTAGGCTCCGCCCACCGCACCGAAAACTCAACCTTATGCGACATCTCCCCCGTCGAAAAAAGCTTTGGTGTGGGCTTTTCTGTTGCACCTCCATTTATTGGTACAACTCAACCTATGTTAACAAAACTAGAACAATATAAAACGATTAAATGGTATATACAAAACACAAAATAAATCTTCAAAACTCTATACAAAATAAACACAAATGGTACAAAATAACGAAAATAAAACGAAATTCTCTCTTCAGGCTCGCTACCATTGTAGCGGCCACCGCACTTGGTCCTGGGGCACCTGGGGAGGCGATTTCGGCCTCGGCAGCGACTTATAGTACCATCCCCATGGTACATCGATGTCGACGTCGACGTCGTTCTCCGCTGGGACGCTATGCCGGGGTGCCAGTGGACTTCGTCCGGCATTCCCGTCCTTACCACACTGCTTGAGTGCCAGGGTGCCAGTGGACTTCATCTGGCACTCACCATCAACCTCTCGCTCCCGCCACGCCAGGGTACCAGGTGAACGTCTTCTGGCGGGCGCTGGCTCGTCTGGGAAACGTTGTGTCAGGGTGCTGGAGTTAACGTCATCTGACAGTTCCTTTGACTTCTCGGGTGGCCTGGGGGACTCATCACGGCCACGCTGCCGCACCAGATAGCGGCTGCTATCTGCGACATCATTGACAAAAGCAACCTCCAGGTTACTATTGGAAGGTGAAGTTGGCTGCTCGGGCTCGGGAACAATGCTAATTTCCTCCAGGTCAATAGCTGGCAACCTAACGCCAGCCAAAGGAGGACTGTGGCACCCGCCACCTGGACGGCATCCCTCATATGTAGCTTCCGGGCTACGGGTTGGGATGGACGGCATCTCCATAGGGATCGGTCTGGGTACCTGGGTAACCTTCGTCTCGCCTACAATCACCATAGGCTCGTCTATTATCGGGAGTTTGGGAGAGTAGCTCCTACTACTTGGGGAACCTCCAGGTTCTGACATCAATTGGGAAAAGATCGCTGTAGATTTCGTAATCGGGATGTCGTCGCGCGTCTGACTATTACTGCTGCTAGCTTTCGCACACCGATCGGCCACGGCTTCACGGAGCCCAGCTCCTGGGGGCGGCGTCGATCGTGGTGGCGAAAGCGCTATCATTCGTACGTGGCGTCGGCGCGGTTGTTCATTCTTCCTTCGTCGCGGCGTCGCGTTGGTGTTGGTTTGNTTTCGTAATCGGGATGTCGTCGCGCGTCTGACTATTACTGCTGCTAGCTTCCGCACACCGATCGGCCACGGCTTCACGGAGCCCAGCTCCTGGGGGCGGCGTCGATCGTGGTGGCGAAAGCGCTATCATTCGTACGTGGCGTCGGCGCGGTTGTTCATTCTTCCTTCGTCGCGGCGTCGCGTTAGTGTTGGTTTGGGGACACGTTATAACCGAATCGCGAAACGCAAATTTTTCAAGTTGATTTTCGTGACCAAAATCGGCGCCTCGGCTCGAACCCACGCCGTTTACCAAGGTAGTCGGCGTATCAAATACCTGATCCGCAGGTTTTGGTCCGGAATCGCGCCACCGCGAGAACATGTCCGTCAACACTAACAAATACCGATGATTCCTATCAACTTCATCAAATGGGCCCAGGACATCCAGGCTCACCATTCGCCATGGTGCCTGGGGTGTCCGTGGTCTCAACGGTGCCTTATTCCTTGGCCGCCCTATCTTGATCGCCGCGCACACCTCACATGCCCTTACCCATTCATTGATATCCTCGTCCATCTTCCTCCACCAAAATTGTTTTCGGACAGACCTCCTCGTCTCCTCGCTACCTGGGTGACCCGCAAGCTCCGCATCGTGACACTCCTCTAAGACCTGTCTTCTTGCTGCTTTAGGAACGTACATTTTCAGCGATTCGCCCTCCCGTTTCATCTCGCACCATATATTCCGTGGTCTGACGCTCTTCGTCTGGGTCTTGTGGGCCAGCTAGAAGGATTCTTTACAACCTCAATTTATCCCGTTCGACTGATATATCCTCTAACTGGGCCCTCTTCACTATCTCTGTGATAGTTTCTCGTTCGATTTGCAATAGGTGTGTCGTATCCGGGTTAATTTTCATACTTGATTCATCGCGCGTTACTGAGGTCCATCTGGTCGCGACGCCCTCGCGGCTTCTTGACTGGGACTGCCATTTAAGTGGTTCGGGGGCCGGGTGCGCGGCTGCACCGCGGCCCCGGGACCATTTCCCTGCCCTCGCTGTGGACAATCACGAACGAAGTGATCGCCCCCACAATTGTAGCAGTTTCTCGTCCCTGGTGGTGGCCTTCGTCCTTCTCTAGGAAGTGGCGCTGGTGGCGCTGTTCGCGGCTGACCCCGCGAGCGGTCCTCTCGTACATCGCCTTCGACTTGGCCTACTGCTTTTAACAAGGCCTCCAGGCTAGAGAAGACCCGACCTCGCAGAATAGCCCGCTCTGCCGGTCTCAGAAGCTCTACTATCAGTGACATGCATTCGTGCGTGGGTGTCTCGGTTGCTAAACGCCGGAATAATGCCCATTTTTCCATCGCGAAACTATATGCCGATTCATCCTGGAACTGCGGTCGCCCATACAATTGCTTTCTTAGTCTTACCCGCGTTGCGAGCGAATCGTACTTCGCGAGGAATTCCGCTTTGAAAACCTCCCACGGGAGTTCAGGTCGTTCTACCCGTCTAAACCACGTTAGGGCTTCGCCCTCTAAACCGCGCCGCACAATAGGCGCAAATTTATTGAATGATATCCGATTATCGCGCATGTGACTTTCGACGCGCTGGATAAAAACCGCTGGTTGTTCAATGTCTTTTTATACGACAGCGCTGTCGTATAATCTGAACGAGCGAACTTCAGATTTCGACTATCTTTCGAATCCAAGTTCCAACGCCCAGGACGACGCTCCAGCGCGAGATGTCCAAGCAGCAATCGAAGCTATAAATAATAAATTCCACAATGTTTCTAACTCTGAAGCCGAAGTCGCTGTCAGAGGAAAAAGTAAAACTTTCACCCATGTTTCCAATCCAAACCTCAAAATCCAGCACCAAGCTCCAAGCCCGATTTCCAGTGTAAGAAATCGAAGGCAAAGCATTAAATTGCATAATGTTTCTAACTCTGAAGCCGAAGCCGCTGTCAGAGGAAAAAGTAAAACTTTCACCCATGTTTCCAATCCAAACCTCAAAATCCAGCACAGAGCTCCAAGCCCGAATCGTCGTACGTTTCTGTGTCTGCGAAATACTCGCCTAGTCTTTCTAAGAACCACTCGGGATCTTCGTGATCCTGACCTGCAAATTTGTATGGTAAACTACGAGATGTGCCTCTCCAACGCCTGCGGTTTTGTTCCCCGTCGGCGAATCGTTTGAGTGCGGTCGTCATGGTCTCGGCCATTCGACAGAGCAACTCTTCTGCGTTGAGTGTGGATGTTGTGGGCCGCGAGGACCCGGAGTTCAAATCTCGCTCGGGGCGAGTCCCATCGTGAGGGTCAAACAAGTTGTTTTGTGTGGATTCGTGATTCGTCTCTTCGAATCGTGAGCTATTGTTTGGGGCTCGGCGTGAACTGTTTTCTTCGTAGAACGCACCGTCGTTGCTCAATTCGAAACTGTGGTAAAACGCCTGTTGTGTCGGCGGACTGTGTAAATCGGCTAACGACATCGTTCTACGACGGATTTGTGCCTCTGTCGGCTCATGTTCAGCTCGAAAGGCCCCACGTTGGGCGCCATGTCGTCGTACCTCATCATCCCGTGTTGCACTTACCATTAGGTTGCGGCTCTCAGGGTTTCTGGACATGTTATATGCTTCTCGCGCTGTCGCGCTGGACTCTGCTCGAGATGTAGCTAACCTGGTAATATTGCGCTTATGCATGGCTAGGTGAGAGGACGCGATCTAATTTGTAACAACTTGTCGTTCCCTTAGATAGGATGTAAGAGAGGTTTGACTCTAACAAAGGGAATTTGGATAAGAATGATATGAGATATAGGATCGGTATTGGAAAGATAGGTGAAAAGTGACTTTAAGCGCCAATACGTCCCGCTATCTCTGATATTTGAGCTTAGGCGGCTATGAGAGCCGTTGATTAGGTAGTTTGTATATATAATTCTTATAATTATATATATCTAGAGGTAAACACTACGCTCATATAGTTCTGATAACTATAGGGGCAGTTTGATGCACTTCACTAGAGCTTATATCTAACACTTGTGATAGGGCTGGCCCGTGATGTGAGTCTGCCGCGGGTCAGAAATAAATGCCCGGGCGACGTTTTACCTTTCTTTTATAGATAAGAGGTAGGTTAGGTTATATATATATATAAATTTATTAACATAGATCTGACTCTAACAATGGGTAAATGCGTGCGAAAGGCTGTAATAATGACTG